>NC_051176.1:156667052-156922883 GCF_013339695.2 Rhipicephalus sanguineus
ACTGCCAAGCCCCAGCAACCACGGAGCATATCCTCTGAATGCCCAATTCACAGAATCAAGCCGAGCTGCGTTTCATAAAAGAGCCCAACGTACCTGCCCCACCTACAGCATACATGGAGGCAACCACCCACTGGATACTCAAATCCGCTTACAGAGCCAGGCTGAAGTATGGTGCAATGACTTGCGCAAGACGGCCAAGCATCCCCTACCCAGCAATAACAAGCACAACAAGCTCACCAGTTTGAGAAAATCACCTTTTTATCTTTTTTTCTCTCTTTCCTTTCCCATTTTTTAAGTGCGAATGCACTTTATAAGCGACCCTGAATCCGCCGTCCCATAGCAACGGCGCGATTAGCGGAGAGGAGCGTCTGTAGCAACGGCGCAGCGACGTCACGCCCCACGTGACTGCGCGCGCTCCGCCCTCCGCTCCGTGGCTGCGCGCGCCCCACGCATTGCCTGTGGTCGCTGTGGTGATGAAGGCCGGCGGCGAGACGCCGAACGAAAGCGTGCGAAGCGAGCCGAGCACCCCGAAGCCGATCTGGCGCGGGGACGCGCGATGCGTGAGCGAGCGCGGCCCTCGAATTCGATCGGCCGGACGCGCGCTTCAAGCGAGACTTCCTGGACCGCAGCTTCGATATAGCTGCGCGGTGTGCGATCGACTGTGGTTTCGACAACAACCTGAGCCCCATCTCGGCGTGCGCAACGCCGCCAACAAGTTGAACGCGTTGCGGGTTCTTTGGAACGATTTCGGAAGACAGATCATCATCATCAGTAAAAGTGCTTTGCACTTAAAAACGGCCAGACCTCCGTGGGTCGGCTGGCGCGTGCTCTCTCGCTGCCGTCTCTTTCGCTCGGCTCTGCAGTTCAGTCGCGCGCGCCCCCTCATAGCATCACCCCGTGCTTCGCACTTCCTCATACTCCCCTTCGGGGAAATGCGGGTTTTTTTTACACCATGGTGCTGAAGCCAACAAGCGAGAGCACTTTGTATATATTCCAATAAAGTTTTCAATCAATCAATCAATCAATCATGAGCGCATGCACTGACTGGCGGAAGCCGATGGCGGCGGGGAGCGGTGTGCGCGGAGCAGACTACAAAACGGGTAGGAAAGCGGACGCGGGAACGCGCCAAAGCGCGACCGTGCCCCCGCCCGCGGCTCTGCTCGAGGACCAGCGTTTCTCCTCCGCAGCTTTTTTTTTCATTCGTAGCGCCATCAGGCGAACACGCTGTGAAACAAGATCCGGCGTTGCAGAATGTGTCCCAGACGAGCGGAGTCGGCGCTCCTGTCTGACCTTAAGGCCGAACCATATACAGCGTTTTTGCCGGCGTTTTCTGACGTTGCGTCCCTCAGCGTCGTCGCATCAACGCCGTCAGAGAGAGCGGCAAACCATATGAAGAGCGTTAACTCAGCGTCGCACAGTGTGACCAGAGGGAATGAACCTGACACCTCGTAAAGCAGTGTACAGTTTCCGTCAATGGACCAACAAGATATACTCCTGATTATAGCTTTTATGTCTCATTTGCAGTTCTGTGGTGCAAAAAAAAAACGAGTCACAGTGCCACCGAAAAGTCTTTTTTTTAATTTGACTTGTAGCGCCAGCTATTGGCATTAAGAAGAACCACGAGCTTGTAATATATGGCCTCTGAGCTTGAAGCTGCCGTACATCTTTGAGGCCACGTATTCGGCCAATACACTCATTCCTGCTAAGCCTACCGATGAACTTGAGTACGGCTCTCGGAAAGAGTTCAAAGATATCACGAGCACTTTGCTGTCGAAGCTTCTAGGGAACAAGCTAAGTCAAATACACGCATCAGTTGAGAACTTAAGGGCCACACAGTGCACGGCGACGACTTATTAGATCCGAGGTAGGGTGGCTACATTCTAGCCACCTTATCCGAGGCGGGCGGCAGCCATTTTGGCAGCAGTGACGACGCCGTTACGTAGCGGAAGTCGCTGCCAGCCGCACGCTGATTGGTCCTGCGTCCATCGAACTGCTTCCGGCGTCGACGCTGCCGCCCGTGTTGTCTAGGGACTTTAGTCTGGACCGTCCAGAGGTGGGCGTTTCGGCCACCGTCACCGGTAGCGTCGACGTCGAGGGACGCCGGCGTACGAAACGCCGGGAAAACGCCGACAAAAACGCTCTATATGGTTCGGCCGTGCTTCAGTCTGAGCTGCTTCTTTTGGCACCTTGTTCTCTCCGATACAGCCGATTTCGTTAATTTTCTATACTGGTGCCTTATTCACCCGTTGCCACATGTTCTTGGCGACGAGGAAGGTGCTAAAATGCTTTGTGCCACAAGGCCTGTTTGGAGGACCCCCTGTAGCTGGCCGGTAGCACACTCACATTTGCGTATATTTGGTGATCCAAGTTTTCTATTAGTCGCCGTGGTAGCTTAAGAGACTTAGGCGTTGCGCTGCTGAGATCGAGGTTGCGGCTTCCATTTTCGGCCTCGGCGGCCACCTTTAGAAGGGGGCGAAATGCAGTAACACCAGTGTATTTGGATTTAGGTACATGTTCAGGAACCCCAGCTAGTCCGGAACCACCCACAACGGTGTGCCTAAATCATATCGCGGTTTTGTCAAGCAAAAACTCCAGAAATTATTGTTAACTTACCATTAAAACACATACCCTGCTGTTCAAGCTGTATAATCAGCAATATCGCAACAAGTCGCAGCCAGCACAATTTGGGATGAGAAAAACAAAGCTTCGCTCTGAGAAGATAATATGAAGAGGAAAGCAGCGTGAAGAAGAACAAAAAAAAAAAAGAACTACGGATGTGTAGGGCCCTACAGCCACACAAATATCCACCTACTCATCCATCCGTCCGTCCAAGAAACACGAAAGCTTTGCAGAAAGAATATTTCATTACAATAATATTAATAATAATATCTGGGGTTTAACGTCCCAAAACCACGATATGATTATGAGAGACGCCGTAGTGGAGGGCTCCGGAAATTTCGACCACCTGGGGTTCTGCGCATAAATCTAAGTACACGGGCTTCAAAAATTTTCGCCTCCACCGAAAATGCAGGCACCGCGGCCGGAACTCGATCTCGCGACCTTCGGGTCAGCAGTCAAGCGCCTTAACCACTAGACCACCGTGGCGGGGCTGAGTCTTTCATATGGCTTCATTTAGTGTGCGGCATTCTATGAAAGTGTATGTCACGTGTAGCCACGTTGCATTAATTTATGGAAGCAAAACAACGTGTATTTAAATAATCGACAGTGGCAGCGTTGTACACAGTAATGTAACGAGTTTCTAGAAAAGGCGGACAGAGAGGGAGAGAGGGATCGTCAGGTAGAAATCACAAGTAGTACACATACTAATTTTCTCTATGCTTGAGTACTACTGTAATAATTATTTTGTAAACAGATTCTGCTCCTTGCTGGTGTTCGCTAGGTTCCGTGCTTAACCCACCTAAGTGAGCTCCTGGTGCCTTCCTAAAATAAAGTATGTCCCTTCACAATGCCCGTGTGAAGAGTAGCATGCAGACAGAGAAGAGTGGACAAAGTTAGTCTGGTCCTAATTATTACAGCAGTTCGGCCTTAAAAGCTAATAACGACGGGGCAGCACGGAGACGACACCGGACCCACGAGCGGCAGTCACAAAGCAGGTCTTGAAATATTCCAGAAGCCCGCAATTGAACTGCCTGGGCCGGGCTGATAAGAAGACGGCTACAGAGCGGGCCTGTCTGTCTGCGTCTCTCTGCGTTGTAACGCTCCGTCCGATACCATACAATACAGGTCGATAGAGTACGGCGTGCTAAAATGTGTACTACACTAAATAACTTGTGCGCGCGCGCGCGCGCGCGCACGTGTGTGTGTGTGTGTGTGTGTGTGTGGTGTGTGTGTGTGTGTGTGGTGTGTGTGTGGTGTGTGTGTGTGTGTGTGTGTGTGTGTGTGTGTGTGTGTGTGTGTGTGTGTGTGTGTGTGTGCGTGCGTGCGTGCGTGTGTGTGCGTGCGTGCTTGCGTGCGTGTGTGTTCGTGTTTCTCGAAGATACTGCCATGCGCGTTTGTTTATTTTCATGTGCCCTCGACTCACTCACAAAAGCTGTTATACGTGTTACCACTGGGCGGAGGCCACGCCAGAAGGTGTGGAAACCTTCCGGAATGTTTTAGAAAGTTCTGGTAAGATTGTGCACACGACGCGAGCAGTTGAGTTTATTCTGAAACTAACGCATGCACCAGCCATAAACCTGGAATGTTCGATCAGGCATATACGTATAAAAGTCTACGTGTTTCACCGACGATCAGGTTAACGATGACCGATAACCGTGCTCGCAGCTATCATTGCCTTGCGAGTGTTATTTGCTTGTACAGTGAGTGCTACTTCATTTTATGGTCACAAGTTCGCTCACCCAACTATGAGTTTCGTCTTTACCTACCTGGTTGCCACTTTCTTCATCGGTACGACCACGTGACACTATTAACTTAATTGATAAGCTCTAAACTGGCCTACATCAGCATTGTTAATTTATCTCGCCTCTAAAAGCAATAGCGTTTATCGGCATGCCATGATGATATGCTTGCTTGTATTTCCCTTCCCTTTCGTGAGTTTCCGCTACAAGGGCCTTTTTGTCCACAATCCCTTTTGGTCTACAGAGTAACATGTAGCTAGGCGCCTACATATATGCTGGAAGGATTATTTACATTGCAATAAAGAGGCTCCTCTCTTTTTTCTCTCGTTTCTATACACACACTGCTTCATCCAGCAGTGTCATCACCGCCTCCTCGCTTGACGCTTTTTTTGCGTAATGTGCATAAACATTCATACACAGAACGTGGGTACGCTACCGTACATCACCAGATAAATAGATAAATAAAAATTATTAGCCATTACAGTGTGTGAAGGGGGATGGCCAGCGAAGCAGCGTAGCACACGGCGCATAGGTGACACAGAATTTCGACGAAGAGTACAGAAAGGTACAGAAAGTCGCTTTAGAATGTAGCGTGCGCCTTTTCGCTGCGACATGCGCCATCTTGTCTAGCTTGCCGCATGCCAGGGGCATAGCCAGAATTTGTTTTTTTTTTTGGGGGGGGGGGGGTGGTTTAACCATACTTTATGTAAGTTCGTGCGTGCGTTTGTATGTGTGTGTGTGTATCTACACGCACTTACCACTTATCGCGAGGAGTCATTTGAGCAGCATGAGTCTTTTGGCCGCATTCTACGTTTCGCGACATTTTAGTGGACAAGTGGTGAGTAGCGGGGTTTGCCCTTATTTCTGTGGTGCGTAGCTGCGCTAGTTCGCCGAGTTACGACAGGCCTCGTTATATACATCTTCGCTGTGAAACCACAACCGGACCCTTAAGAGCTGCGCTATAGAAACAATGGTTGTGATTTAAGAGCCGCACATGCACTATGGCACATACCCAGTGACCTACATTGGTATCAAGAAATTTGACTGGAGAGTGACAGGTGCGATTGTGGCTACGAGTGCGGCTGTACCTCCAGACCGACATCCCGCAAGGTGCACATTGCTTGGTGTGACATTCGGGTGCATTGTTCAGCACGAAAACAACGTCCGTGGTGTTTTGAACACAAGCCGCTTCTTCTTGAGTGAACTGTATACGCGGTGGATAACCTCACAGCAGTACGTGCTGTTGGTGGTGTCGAAATTTCGAAAGAAATTAGCGATAACGATACTGTCTTCATCGAGAAAAAAATTTTCTTCATGAGTTTCACTGCCAAAGATCTCACTCATCCGGCATCGTATTCCACTGATATACAGCTGTATGGAAAACCTCTTCGCCTACTGAATATAATGCAGTGCCTTAGGATTTTCTCGCCGCTTTGACCTTCAATTCAAGCATGAATTTAGGCGTTCGCCCGTGAGAAATTTCCCTACAACGGATTGTTCCATAAACACATGTTAGCAGGTTTCGCCACAATCTTGTTTAAAAACGCCTCTTCCTAAGCGTGCATAAGCGTGACAATGCGTGATCGCCAACGCGTATCATGTGATGAAGCAATTGCAAACAGATGACGCTGTGTATCTACGTGTGCATACACTAAGAGGAATCCCGTTTGGATTCGAGCGGCGTTCGTATATCCCACCACCATAGGAATACGGTTGCTCTGGCGAGGAATCGACCAGTCAACCTAGCGCTCGCAATGATAGGCTACTAGGCGCCTGGGATAACGCGGCAGGAGTTGACGAACCAATTCCATCGTAACTAGACTTGTGTTCTCCTGGATGCTACGGTGCATAGGTTTAAACGTTATTACAGGTTTAAGCGTGTTCTTCACGTGTGAAGCAGTGCACAGAAACACGACACAAAAGAAGAAAAAAAAAGAATTGACAGGGCAATCCCTGCACATTTAAAACTGGGCGCCGATCAACGCGTGTAGATGACCCGCCACCAACTTGCGCAATTTTCGACTTTACTAAGCGTGTTCTGGAGCTGTGCAGCCACCAGCTTTCGTGGTCAAAAATAAATAGCGTAATAACAAAATAAAAATGTAAACTTGTGCCCGAGGTTGTTTTCTGTCGCACGAGGCTGCAAACAGTAGCGGCTACAAAAAAAGTCCCAGCTTCGCCGCAACAGCGAAGCAATGCATGCGAGAGCAACTAATTGGAGTGTAACGCGAAGAACGGCAAGCAGCTCGAAACTTCCAGCGCGCTGCTCAAGCACAAAGGACGCATGAAAAAACACACATAAGACGAGCGTGAACTAAGAATTGTCACAGCTCGGCACTTAAAGCGTGCTGCTCAAACACAAAGAAGTACGCACGAAGAACGCACAGGTATACAAAGGACGAGTGCGAACTAACTGTCACAGTTGTTAATTCTTTGTGTTTGAGCAGCGCGCTATTTTGCAAACGCGGCCGCTGCGGCGAGCGAAGTGACCTTCGTGCGCTCTGTAACTTCAACTTTGCGGTGAAAGCGCAAGACGTACAAACCGCCCCCATCACGAGATAAGCGCACGCGTACGGCGACCACGCCCTGTAGAGCAAAGTACCACTAGTAGAGGTAGAAGGCACGCGTGCATCGCAACGACTGGGGTGACGACCTTTAAAGCGCGCCCTCCGCGCCCTTCGCGCCATCTCGCTGGTAATCAAGAGAACACGCTGAAGCGCTTCCGAGCTCCGCGTACCGCCAGCGGTAAATGGTATATATAGATATAGCTCGCCGTTACTATACTGAAAGACGTAGTCGTTTAACACCGCGCGCTGCGGAGCGAAGGATCGCACGTTCGAATTCACGCTTCAGAACAAATTTTCCTGAATTCTTTTTCTTTGCGGGCTTTCGGGCTAAATATATATATATATATACGGGACATGACGGCGACGGCAAAAACCAGCTGTAAGTGTCCATATAATTGCTAACGCAATAAAACTTAAAAAAGAAGCCCCCCATGCAAATAATCAGTGCTAGACTGTAATTAAGGCCGAACAAAAATATCAGGTTTCTTAGAGAGAGAGTTCATATTTGGATGAACATACGTTCAGGCTTGATTTATTGCAGGCTTCTGATTTCTTTAAGAGCGATGAAGCCCGCATTTGTTCAAAGCTGCATTAATTTACCGTACAAGATTTACAAGTGGGGTGAAGTAACTTTCAATCTACCACCAAAAAATTGTGTTGTGAATTTTAAGACGTTAATGCTTCTTAGACCTGCTCGTCATTAGCTGGCCGGCTTCCCTATGAAAAACTCACAGGGTCCCTATGTACTCACCTAAGACGACCGGAAGGCGAAAGCCATCTTTTTATTCTCAGTCGATGTACTGATCCTGAGCTGCCACCCTCCGAAAGCCCTCTCCACTTAACGTGGTTTTGCATTGCCTCCAGGATCGGAGGCACCTCACCTAGTTTTGCACTGCCTCCGTGATCGGCCCGCCTATGACGAAGCTACGATATCACATGATGGCGTCACAAATTTTGGCGATGTGTGACATGATAGGTCATATGGTGGCGTAATCACGTGATGATGATTTTTGCATCACTCGCGTGGACGCCGGTCAGTTTTCGCGTTTGATGAAGCATTTAAGACTCTCGCCTTAATAAAATCTTCGCCACCAAGTTTTACTGGCACCTTAATTTGCACAATCCCCTCTAACGTTAAAGTTGGTTCCTGAACGCATGCTCGCTTGTCCGTGTGGCGCTGTCTATGCGGAACCACGATGAAACAGGAAAAAGAAACTATTTTTGTTACTGACACAGCGTCCCCCAAATTGCGATGATGGTCAAATACTGGGCCGGAGAACAAGCGGGCCAGACGGGCCAGAGAACTGACCAGTAGCGCGTCCAGCAATGAGCCACGGCGCTTCTCGACTAACATGTACTGTTTTTTTTTCGGTTTCTTTTTGTGTGTTCTGTGCTGCGAAGTGTATGCTGTACAAAAGTGGCTCACTGCGGGCAAGCTTTAGTACTTAAGGCTACGCGTGCGCGCCCGTCTCCATTCGCTATGGCAGATGCTGAAAAAAAATTGTGTGTGAGATAGACACAAGTTACGTTCTCACAAATATGCCTTACGCTAGAGTAAAATTCGTTGTCAACCAGTCGGCACGTTGGACGTATTACCGAAGACGGCCGGCCAATGTCGAACAGATCTTACAAGCGAGAAATGTAGGTGAATGCCCTTTGCTTAAGTGACACCTGCGGGTTATATAGCTCTAGGCAGATATTAAAGTAAAAGGTCTTCCGATATACGTATGTTCGTAAGAGCAAACGTCAGTCACGTTGAACACGTTATTACCGAAGGAGGTAAACCAGTTGCCAACTAGCTGTCACGAACAAAAAGCTTTGTAAATTTAGGCCCTTATACACAAAACTCTCTTACCCCACCCCTGTGCAGGGTAGCAAACCGGTCGCTCGCACCAGGTTAACCTCCCTGCCTCTTCCTTTTCATCTATTTCTCTCTCTTAGCGCGTACTTTCGCACGAAAGAAGCTAAAGCACATAATTATATTCACAAAACAAGAAATAGGTGGTCGTAATTGTCAGAGAGGGAAGAAAAGTGACAAGGAAAAAAGAGTCAAAACCGGGCCCATAGCCGTGGGCCCGGTTGACCATACTACATAGGAGAAAGGGAGGGATAACTGAGGGAACGAAAGTTCAATGCATGCATGCGCATGCATTAATGAAAGCGTTAATTATTCTATGTGTCACAAGCAGTCGTGTAAGCTAGTGGATTTGAAGTGTCTGTGTACAATGTCGACGCAAGAGGCAAGTGACCCAGGAAGTTTTGTCCAGTAAGGTTTGGGGGGAAGGAGTACCATTTAGTTCGACAAAAGCGGTCCGAAGGACATGTGTCTGATCATTATTTCAGAGGTAGTCAAACTACACATGTCTCGAAGTTTATTCTGCGGCACACGCGTCACCATGCGGAGTCCATCATTTCTATTAGGAAAAAGCCGGCCGATCTCACGCAATGTGGGAATCGATGTAATGCGAAGCACCCAGCAAAGAGCTGCATATATCGTCTTATTTGTCATTGAAGCAAACGAAGTCATTCATGTCGTGACATCTAGTTCACTATATATCGCAAGTTTACCATGATTGAATGCACGTACAATCTGGTATATGCCATGTTAATGAAACGTGAATTCTGGTACATATATACGTTTCGTGATCTGCTATTTATATTCGACACGCACTCAGGTCACACCACACTGATTTTGGTACATATCCAGCTAACAGAACGGCCGCAAGCGCACCATGAGCGTAGCATCTAAATCATGCACTACATGACATGCGCGTCATGACTGTCATATTAGGTCCTGTTATTTATGTTCGTCACACTGTCACATTACGCAATACCAATTTTGGTGCATATCAAGCTAGCGAAACGGCCGCCAGCGCACCATGAGCGTGGCACGTAAGTAATGCTGTACATGACATGGGTGTCATGATTTTCACATAAACTCCTGTTATTTATCTTCGTCACACAGTCATGTCGCGTAATACCAATTTTAGTGCATATCAAGCTAGCGAAACGGCCGCCAGCGCAAGATGAGCGTGGCACGTAAGTCATGCTGTGTATGACATGCGTGTCATGATTTTCATATAAACTCCTGTTTTTTATGTTCGCCATACACTCTTGTCAAGCCATGCCAATTTTGGTATATATCAAATTAACGAAACGGCCGCAAGAGCACCAAAACTGTGACATGTAAATCATGCTGTACATGACATACATATCATGGTTTTCATGTTATGACCAGTCATTTCTGTTCGTCATACAGTCATGTTATGTCATACCAATTTTGGTATACACCCCATGAACGAAACGGCCAGGAGAGCACAAAGTCGTGGGCGGATAGATAGATAGATAGATAGATAGATAGATAGATAGATAGATAGATAGATAGATAGATAGATAGATAGATAGATAGATAGATAGATAGATAGATAGATAGATAGATAGATAGATAGATAGATAGATAGATAGATAGATAGATAGATAGATACGCTAAAAGTCCTTGAAGTTCGCTAAGAAATGCTTCGAATTTAATAAAAAACTGTTTGTAAAAGCCACGCGTGTTGTCGGATTGAAGAGCAAAATATCTTCGCATGAATTAAGACTGAATAATAATTTCAAATATCGGTAAGTTTTTTGCAGAAGCCGGCTAATTAACCTCGGCGAATTGAAGTTCTTTAACGCTACTATATGTGATTACCCGGGCGAAAGCGCTAAGGTACCTCACCAGGTCTGTTACATTATCCGTCCCTGACAGCCATCGAAATACCCCGAAACACTCCATGCGCAACTCTCATTTGCGGAAGCCGCAAGCTCGGGCAGCCCGGGACTGTCAGAACTGACAGATAATCGAAGAGTCTCACTTCGCCCATTATCGAAACCGGAGCGGTTGCTCACCGAGCTTCTCTATGTGGCATAGCAGCCATTTCTCGGAACTTTTATTTCCATAGATTTGTCAAAATAAGCGAATAGCTTATGCCGAGCGCTGAAATCGAATGTTTACCCTTTGTTTCCGGAGAACTTAGGGTTGCCCGTGTTCGAAGAGGTTGCACGTGTTTCTTGCCCGCTGGAGGTACTTGACAACAAGACTGAGCATGCATACGGCTGTCATGCGTCGAATAAAACATGTAGCGGGTTAAGGTATACGTCTATACTTGTAAAGTAAAGTAAACTTTATTTGGGCATAACACATACAGGGTTTGTCCGCGAGGCAAGGCAAAAGGAGGACTTGAACCCCCTGACTAGGCCTCACCTCGTTGGGGCAGAAGAGACAGCGGATTCGAAAGCTACAATTTCACTAGAACATGATCAGTTATCAAGAACATAACCATTAGTACAGTAAGAACGCGATCACTATTTACAGTAATAAAAAATGACAGTAATGACATAGTAACAGAACATAATCACTAATGCAGTAATAACAACAAGAACATAATGAATAATGCAGTGACAAGTAATGATCGCTAACAGTAACACTTAGTACCATTACTAATGTAGTAACCAAACATATCAACTTTTATACAACGCATCCACTTCCGAAGCAAGAAACATGTTCATTATTAGATGTTTAAATTCATGAATTGTTAGCGCGAAAAACACACGCGGCATTCCGCAGGCGGTATAGAGTGCATCGCAAGAGCGTGCAAGTGTTCGTTTCTTCCCAGCAAATAAGTCTCGGAGCTATATGTTGCGGCCTGGTGCTCATGGCGGATAGGCGAGACCAATACGCACCAACGCTGAGGGTGTATAGTCCCTTCTCTTACGACGACTTCTCACGACTGTTGTGATTTTCTGAACTTATATCATTTGAAGGAGATTTTCTTAATTCATATTCCGAAAATTGGGCCAGGTGGTGCTGGCAGGAGACATGAATGCGCACATAGAGTGTCTAGCCAGATATTCTGATTACAATCGTTCTCCAGTAGTAGGATTGTTCGAGGAACGAAATATCATAGTGTAGCGAACAGTAAAAACACGCGTCTAGATAGGTAACGCGGCAATAAAAAGCGAGGTACTCGAATATCGACTACGCCTTGGTCTCGGGAACAGCTTGAGAACAACTAGATCAAATGCGATAGATCAGCAAGGAAACGATAAACTGAGCCTCGATCATTAACGTATAACCTCGAACTTATAAACAGATGCCAACGCAGGACATAAAGCAACAACATCGAAAGACTTAATACTACAGAGCGAATGCGAATAGCAGACATAGAAAAAAAAAAGAAACAAAAAAAAACATGCGGGAGAAATGGAGGCTTTTCCTACAGAAGTCTGGGCTTAAAAGGAACTGATGGATCTCGAGCAGCAGGAGATAAGAAAAAAAAAAGGCTAAAAAGCTGTTGTAGTGGAAGGAGAAAACCACGTCAGTGGCAGATCATGAAAACAAATTAAGCCATAAAAGGGCTAAGTAGTCGTCTAGGGAACATTGAGGGCAAGAAAGTTGGGTTTACTCGCCGAAGCGGCGCTGCCTAGGTTGGACAAGTAACTGGAAAAGAAGATGGGGGGGGGGGGGGGGGCGAACCAGTGAAAGAAATAAATTAATGTGCAAGCGAAAAGTGGGCGCACGACACTCGCAAAAAGGAAGCAACAACAAAATGGTGCGCCAAAGAGATTCTGGAGCCACGTAAGGGAACAAGGAGCTTCAAATGAAAAATTCGCAAAGATTCATAAGGCATGTAAAAAAGGAACCAGTTTGAAGGAGACAACGTGTTGTGCTACTTGAGCGACGTTATCCGTAATGGCTTCCGTAAAAAAGAGACCAAGCGTATACCAGACTCAAAGCAACCGAGCAAGAAGTCTAAGAGCTCCCACGCTCGCATATGGGAGCCTTGCAGGCAAAAGCAGAAGAAAATTCGAACACATGGAAGCAGGAAGCAGGACAAGATGAAATCTCAATGTAACCAATCAAACATCAGGATCTAGAAGGAAAGCACAGATGACTAGCGTATTACAGCATGTTATTAAAGCAATGGCAGCTGCAGTTGGGCGAAGTAAGAGTAACAGGAACCTTATTTACAAAGGCAAATGAGATGAAGTGATGTATATATCAGTAATGCAAACCGTAATGTTAGAGCTGCCAAAGTGTGCGAGAAAAAATTATATATTGAGTAAACTACAGAATGGACCCGCACCTAACGTGATCTTCACGGGCAATACCTGTGTAATAAATTCGCGAATTGAAACTTGAATAGCTCAGAATAGATATTTACAGACAGAATTTTAAGTTACTAAGGAAGAAAGTGGAACAACATGGTTTCTATGGCTACACGAAAATCTGGCCTTGCGAGACATGCCGGAAATCGCCTCACCCGGAAGTCTTATTTTAGGAAGTTTCAGTAAAGTTTGTCACAGTTCAGAAGCGCCGCGCAGACGCCCATAGATGGAACGTGAACTCTTACTGCTTCTCTGGGCCAGGGGTCTCAGACATGCGGCCCGCAGAGCTTTCGCTAGCGGCGCGGCCCGCACATGACTGTCTTCGCCCCATATTCCCTTCTTATTAAGTACGTTCATGGGCTACATAGATGCGACAGGTCTCACGCATTTTTTTTTTTTTCGTGAGGCCCACCGTGCGGTCACCCTATGTTAAAACTTAGCCGTGGAACAAAACTATATTTCAGAATAGGTGTCCAGATTTCGCTCATTCTAGAGATCAGTATCCATATGTTTCTCGAAACCTTACGTGAAATCCCCTTTCGAAATGACCCTGCAGGAGCCACGCCCAACGCCAGGCTCGGTTCAGAGTGACAAAGGTGACCCGTGGTGCACACTGGCGATGCGCGTGGCTGATTCGGGCGTCTCAGAAGGAGCAGCCGACGCGCATGCCCAGGGAGTCGGCAAGAGGCGGGCAGCAAGTGCGGTCAGCACAGGGCGTGTGCGTGTGGCGTGTGGCCCGTCGTGGAGAGGGCGAGTGCGCGAGTGTCGTGGTCCCACGGGTTTGTATTTTTAACATCGGAGCTGCGTAAGCTCGGAGAAGCCCCGTTAGTCGCGAACAAAATTTATCGTTATCATAAACCGGCACGCTCTCTCTTCGTTCTCTTCTTCACCTTCTGCTTCGCTCCCCGAGTACGTGTGCCGATTTGTCCAGCGTGGGATGCACTAACTCAGATGGGCGAGAGAACGAGTACACACAGAAAGAGAGAGACAGATAGAGATAAAGAAAGAAAGAAACCTAGAGAAAGAAAGGGAAGAAAGACAGAGAAAGAAATAGACAGAAAAAAGAGAGAAAAAACAGAGGGCAAGAAAGAAAGAGAGAAAGAGGTGGAAAGATACAGGAAGCGAGAAAGAGAATGAAATATAAATAAACAGGGACAGAAAAGAGATAGAAAAAACAGAGTGAAAGAGAAAGAAAGGTGCGAAGAAAGTGAGAGAAAAAAATAAAGAGAAACAAGCAAGGCCGCCCAGCTCCTCACTTCCTTCAGGCTTGGCACCGCTAGTGCGAAGGTGCCTGAATTGTTTTGCGTTTGACTTTAACGTTCTCTTCTTAATAAATGTTCCGCGTGGAATCTTGAGCAGGTGGCTTCAGTGATGTCGCGGGGCAGGCGACCCGAACCCCACAACCCATAGATGAGATATGGTAAAGGACTTTTTTCAAGTGGCGGAAGACAATTTCGTGAATGCGGCCCGCTAGCTGAAGTGAGTTTGAGACCACTGCTCCGGGATATTGATCTGTAGTGATATATATAGTGCAGGGGCGTAGCCAAGGGGGGGGGGTTGAACCCCCCCCCCCAAATTTTTCAGTTTTGCTTGCGTATATATACACGCACACATACAAACGCACGCACGAACATACATAAAGTATGGTTGAACCCCCCCCCCCCCCGAAAAAAAATTTCTGGCTACGCCCCTGATATAGTGCTATACTGTATAGGGGCAAGAACACAAATGACAAGGGAAGGCCAGAAATCTAGACATTCACTTAGTTTCTGAGGCAAGTGCTCCTTCTCTCTCCACTGTTCTTCACGCTTTAAGTTAAGGACGTAAAAAGAGTGTGAATTATGGTTTGACTTATCTTACATCTTTAAATGCGAAATCTTATCTTACAATTTAAATGCGAAAGCGTTAAGAAACACTGGCAGCGGTGACCCGACGAATGCAAAAAAATAAAAATGAGGATCCCAGCAGGAATCGAACCCAATTATTCTGCGTAGAGCCACGCCAGGCCTAGAAACTGCTTTGGAAAAAAGACGCTATGCTGGCGTAATGTCGGTGCATCGTCAATTGTGCTTGTAGTGCTGGCTATCTAATTTTATAACAAAGCAATAAACACTACATATGCACTCCTATGATACAGGCGTCACGTGGGGTTAACGTCGATTGTGGTTCCAGTGTTGGCTCCGCTTTTATAGCTGTCTAATACATATCAGATTTGTATTCCTATGATTCAGCAAGCTACATTCAAGCGTTGCTCGACCACGGAGGAATACGCTAACGAAAGTTACGTATGATATTCACATTATCGCACCATAAAATGCACTTCGTTTCAATAATACGTGAGTGCTGACGTGACGTCAGACCATAAGTTACCTTTTAAACGCCAGTGTTGTCGACGTGCCAGGAAAGCCCACAATGTTCAGATAACTACTACACTTAAAAAAAAAAAAAACACGTCGATCCACCTCGTAACGCTTGGCTGAAAGCCAAAAAATGCACCATAGAACTACTCGCTGACTGCTTCGCATGAAACCGATTCCCACAAGGCGTGGGATCTGCCGAATTGTTGATTGTATTGTTAGATTGTTCTGCTGGAGCATGGATATCATTACCGGTGAAAAAATACGCGTGTCGTCCGCGTAAATGTTAAACTTTGCCTCAGGGTTAATATTGACGATATCAGTAAGATAAATAATAAAATGTAGAGGCTCCGGAATACTTCCCTGTGGTACTACACAATGGACAGATCTAGCCTTAGAAGTAAAGGCGTCGATTTTCACAATTTGCAACCCCAGTGCAGGGTAGCATACCGGATACAAACTTCTGGTTAACCTCCCTGCCTTTCTCTGCTCTTTCTCTCTCTCTCTTCACAATCTGTGTTCTGTTTGATTAGTAGGATTTGATAAGAAGTAATGTGTGTCCTTGCATTCCATAATAGCTTAATGTTTCCGCTAAAATGTTATGAACAACTAAATCAAAAGCTTTAGAAAAGTCTACAAAATACCAATCACTATAGCTTTCTTTCAAACCTCGTTAATATATATTCTTTCAGCTCTATTAGTGCTAACTTAAGTAATTGCATGTTATTACGGAAACCAAATTGGTGTTGTGTTAACAGGTTATGTTTTTCAATAAAAGCTGCTATTCTGGAGTGCAAGTTTTTTTCGACCACCCCTGAAAAGATTGGTAGAATAGACACCGGCCTGTAATTTACCAAATCATTTGGATCTCCCTTTTTTTATAGAAGGAAAAAATTTCGCTGACTGCATTTTTGCTAGAAAAATTGCTGATCGCAGACGCACAATAAAAATATGAGTGGGTATTGGAGCAATAATTTCAACTGCGTGTTTAATTGGGGACACCTGAAAGCAATCAGTGTCACAACTACTGATATTATTTAACCTTTTTATAATTGACAAAAATTCGTCGGGCATGACTGGCTCAAGTTATCTTGCATTCTCACTAATAGTGCAGATATATGTTACAAGCCTGAGAAGGCCTAGTCGAGCACTTGTGATATCTGTTAAAAAAACTATTACATGCATCGGCTAATTCCACACCTGGCAACTATTTTTCATTAATTTGCAAGTGTAGTTAAGGGTTTTGAAAATCATTACGATTTAAAAGTCTGTCTAACCTCGACCGTAGACTGTGGTTGCGGCTTTCGATGTCCAGAAAAGGTGAGTAGTACGTTGTGCGTGTGTGCCGTAACTTCTTAGTAACCTTGTTTCGGTACTTTTTAAATGCGGCGAGGTCATCTGCCGATCGCGTGTAGAGAAAGTGCTGATATAACTTGTCCCTCACTTTCATTTCCTCGCGTAGTTCAGATGTAATTCTAAGGTTTCCGGATTTTTCTACTTTTTTTATGTGTCCTGGAAGGAAAGCTCTGGTGATATATGACGGAGAATATATCGATGAACATATTTTAAGCGTCACAAGCATCCGTGATTTTAGTTATCACATCCCATTCAACTGTCAACAAGGAGTGACAAAAGGATTTGAGTTTTCTCTATAATTAGTTGGTAAGACAGTGGTAGGAACTGTTTCCATTTTAACTCGCTTATTTCAGCACACAGGTTTACCGGTAAATGATCGCCGACAGAACACAAGTATATCGGATTTATTATTGGACTAGGAGGAATTAGTGATAAATAAATCGAAAGTTGACTGACATTCAGGGGTGACTCTAGTAGGCGTGTTAAGTTAGCAAAACCGGTCGATAATATAACCGTACTGAAAGAATGCCATAACTGGCTATTAGAACACATGTCAATATTGAAGTCTCCGTCAGCTATTAACGTTTTCGAATCGTGCTGTTGAACCGCGTATGCAAGAAATTGATCACGGAACTGTATGAACGCAGGTATAATACCAGTCGGTGGTCGATAGCGCACAGAAAATACATGCTTAGCAGAGCACAGTAACAATATTTCTTAGCCTGGTGAAAGCACAGAGTAAGAATCAAGGATCTATCAGCCAACGTCATCCGCAATCAGCAATCCTACTCCGCCCCCTCGAGAGTTTGACCTGCTTAAATAGTAAGTATTGTAATTGGGCAACGTAAATATATCTCGTTCTGAAGTGCTCCATGTTTTGCTTAGTCTGATCACCGAGAACTGAAAAGAAAATTCGGCAAACAGTTCCTCCAAGCATAACATCTTATTTCTCACAAAACGCATATTTAGGTGGATGTGTTTGATGGAAGGTGTGAGAAATGCTGCTATGATTTCGTTTACATCGTCGGGCAAGTAAAATTGCATTTCAGCATGCACCATTCAGGTACTGCAACAAACTGTAGTATTTACAGTTGTTCAAGGTCATCCTTACCCTTAATGTGAACTACACGCGCTCCCTCAGATTTTCGAGCAAGGATCTTGTCTTTGACGTACCACACAAACCTATAGCCATTTCGCTTTGGTAATGCTTTCGTAGCCCGTAGAAGCTGCCTGCTATGACGAGTCAAGTTTTCTTGAAGGGAAATTCTGGGGCTGCATCTGCACGAAATTTCTTTTTCATGAGCCTCGTGTCTCTCTCTGGTCTTTTCCTTTGTGAAGCGGATATAATAATTCCTGGTACTTTGCCTTGCTTAGCCGGTAGCCTATGTATAGATGCAATATCGGCCTTTGTAAGCTGAGGTACTTCAAGCTTGTCAGCGAATTCATTTAGAGAGGCCATCAAGTTTTCACCTTCCATAACAGGAATTCCATGAGCTTCCGGGTACAGTCGCCTACTTCGGAATTCGAGATCATTCATCTGCCGTCGAAGGTCGCATTCTGCAGATACATCGACTTTTTCTCTTTCCTCCAGTTCGGCCACTCTTTTTCTTAGCTCCTTAATTTCAGTGTCTTGGTTCGTTACCTTTTCTTGAAGTTCATCAAATTTCTGGGATGTAAACTGAACCGCCCGTTTCATAGCATTCACTTTTACTATTAGAGCCGGCAAGCCCTCAACTTCCTGGTTGATGGATGCTGAAACTGAATGTGCATCAACTTCATTATCACTCCGATTAGTCCGCGGTCCCACACTCTTACCTGTCGCGCACTTCCACGATTTCTTTGCCGCCTCCGACTTGGATTTGTAGGATTTTTCTTGCAAGCCAGCACTCTTGCCAAAATGGTACATGTATTACACAAATTGCATTTCACAGACTCATATTCATGTACAGGCAACTGTAACGATAAGCAAGTGTCGGACATAGCACAGAGAAGGCAAAAAAAGGACAAAGAGCAATGGAAAGCAAGTACAGGTTAAGCCCGTTGTGTCACTGTATAGCAACAAAGGCAGCAGTGGCAGAATAAGTATGGAAAAACCGCTGAAGTATATGGAGAGCTACTAACCTGCAGCAGTAGCGTACAGAGAATCAGACGTGTCTCCAGTGCTGCTGCCACTGCCAAAAAGCCGCCAACTGGGATACGCCAATAACAATCTCGAAGCCAGAAGCGGAGACAATCGAGCGACCAAGTTTCGTCACCGGAATACGTTGACGATAAGAGTGTTCGTCCAAAACAGCCGATCCAACAATGCACAGGTAGGGTTGGTGTGTATATATATATATATATATATATATATATATATATATATATATATATATATATATATATATATATATATAATATGATGTGCAGTAGCACGTACAAAAACACAATACATTTATTGGAGAGAGAGAGAGAGCTCAATTTCGTTAATTAAAATGAACAAAACATACAGACAATGAAAGAAAGTGGGCGAAAATCAAGTGACCGCAGGTGGGATACGAACCCTTGCTTTCGCAAGTCACGCGCGATGCTTTCACCAATGAACTGCCGCAGCGCAGTTTTCCATTGCAATTTGTTTGCGTATTTATGCGTGCTAAGCCTATAAACATACAAGTGTTAGCAAGCACCAACGCTCGCGAAAATATTGGTGGATGTGGAACATCCTTTGTACCGCAGTTGTCACACTGATCGTTAACATTTGGGGAAGAAGCGGCTTGAGCAGCATACGTTAGAACGCGTGCGCATGCTACCTGAAAGCGTCACATCGGCCAGAGTCGAGACCCTTGCAAATTTAATCAAAAACAAGGGGAACGGGGGGGCTCGATTTCTGTTATTCACGATCACACTGTAGACAGCATGCAATGATAACCAAAGAAGGCACACGGGAAAGTAATTAGTTGTAGTGAATTGAAACTGTGCGACTAGAATTATTGAATAAAAATCCGATGCAGAAACCGTTGGTAGCGAGCACTGCCGGCCAGGTGCAAAGAGTGCTCGCTACTAAGAGAGAGAGATAAACAAGGAAAGGCCGAGAGGTTAAGCGCCGACGTGCGCCAGCTTTGCCTGGCTTGCTACCCTGCTCTGGGGTAAAGAGATGGGGCGATGAAAAGAAAGAAAAAAAAACAAAGAAAGAGAGATCTAGCTGCGCTCACACTTGAGGGTGCTTGTCACAAGTGGTCGCAGAGAGTTGTCAACTTTAAGCGCACTAGCAGCGCCTTCGTTGCATTTTGCGCCATCGACGCACCGAAAGGCAGTCTTGCGCACAACCTGTTATATGCAAAGACGGTCGCTGGATATCATGAAAAGCGTGCAGGACGTGTTTGACGGTTCGTAGTCATTCCTCATCGTAATGGCTGGCACGTCTATGCGCGACTGCAGCTTCGACTAAAATTCATATTTATTTGTATCGCTTTCCATGCCTTGTATTCTTCTAAAATCTGAATAAATTGCGCTAACAAATTTTATATTAGTATACCTTCTATTCCAACATTGCCAAAAGTAAAGAGCCCTTTTCTGCTCATACACGCATCATGTTCTCATGAACGCTGTATTTGTTCAGGTTTCTATATCAACCTTCAAAAAGCACTGTGGTGTTCTGCCGTTTCTCAGCCATATGTAACGGAACTTATCAGCGGTGTTTTAGGGGCGAAGCACCTTAGGGTCTAGGCTATTCCGTTGTTGTCTGCCCATCACTGCACATACCCGACGAAACATCTGGGAACATATGATGTGTGTATGTTGCGATTACGATTACGATTATAAAGTATCAGATAAAAGGAATATGCGGCACTCAAAACACTCCTGAAATATCTTAATAAAAATGAAATCGAATAATAATTAAAGGCACTATGTTCCCGAAATCAACAAATCTGGCGATCACAATTCTGAAGGATGTGCACAGTGGGATGTGGAAGGTGTCGTGACCGACAGTTCGTCTTCAACGAGAAACCCTGAAGAAATGCTTTGTTAAGAGCTTGAGTCGGAGACAACTTTAGAAGCCCGTGGCATTTTCTCCTCAAAGGCGAAACATATGTGTGTATGTTGTGATTACGATTAGGGAACTAAGTACAAGTACAAACCCTTTATACTAGTCGGCGACTTCAACGTGGACATTGTGGACAGCGACTGGATTATGCAGTGTATCATGTCGCCATGCGCTCTACGATGCATTTCATATGACTGGAAACAAGCAACAACCACCCGAGGAACATGCATACAGACGTTTGCTTTGCCAACTTTGGATTAGATCCACTCGAAGAACCATTGGCTCTCCATTACACAGACCACAAAGTAGTAATAATGAAGGGAAAACGGAATTCAGAACTCAAGACGATATACGAATTATAACAAGAGGATTAAAATAGAAGAGCACAAAAGAGGAACCCAATAGATACATTTGTATATATATACACTTTATGTCACTCAATTTACATTCGCAGTGGCAACGCGCGGGTGACGTACGGCGACATGTATACCGGTACGATACCCAGTGCTTCGCCACTCGACATGATTCACATTATGGGAGATGCGGTGATATTGTTTTTGGTTTTATTCGTGGTTCATGAAGCTGCACTGCGTATTTGTTAAATTTTCTATAAAAGGGTTCATACGTCCTTGGGTTAGCGACGTAAAGTATTATAAAATTTTGCGCGCTATAACCCCGGTACGCCGAAAGGGAGGGATTTGGATAACTATTTTTTATTTCCCGCACCCAATTAATAAGCGCCGAATGGACAATACACGAGCGTTCTTGCACTCGGCCCCCATCGTCTGGCTCATCAATAGCCTGAATGCGCATGACTGCGCACATTCTGATGTAGGCTGCAGCATATTGCAGGAGGCTGGTATATGGCAACGAGAATCAGCATTAAGAAGCGAGTGACGGTAAAGGGACAATACAACTATAGCTGACAAAGAGTCACTTTGCTGTTCTGTCGATTTGTTGGGAATTTTAGTTTCGTTACTGCGATAACGCAACATCATACTTGCTCTGCCTGCGCCTATATACGAAAACGAAATGTTCAGCAACTTAGTCTTTGTACTGCGTATTATATCTCGTGTCGTAACGTAAACTTTCAATTACAAAGCCATGTGAAAACATTATCCACCTACTTACTGAACGGTACACCACCAGAAGTTTTCCGACTAGCTCTTTATGTTACGATCTTTCAAAAAATGCATTGAACCGCTAGTATATAAGTTAAATTGAGTAAAGGCGCCAGAAAGTGCCTCTATTTTTAAGGTGCGCATAAAAAAGCGTCTCTATGGAATATGTCGAGATTAGCAGCGTACACGAACTGTGCACCAATATTCATTTTCTGAGTCCTAACAGCACTCCTAATTAAACCGAGTGCAGGAGGACATTCCTTTCTGGGCTGAAGGACAGCCATATAGGGCGCTCGATAATTCTCAGCAGGAAGGACCCTCCCACAGGTCAATAACACTTCGTCCGTGCGCCTGGCAGTCGTGACACTTGTTGAGGCGCGCGTTTCCGGCCTGAGGAGAAGCCGCTCGTTGGCCGTCTGCAATCAAGGCGGGTGCTCTGATTTCGTCGTATATGTAAGAGGATGCCGTGGATACCGAAGGCTTGAAACTGTCCCTTCGACGAAGCATCGCATTGATCCCGGCGTGCGAACCATTGTGACCACAAGCAGTGCGATTGCTTCATGGCTGCCGCTTGCATGCTCAGTCGGTAGGGATTGAGACTCTCAAACTCAGAGTAGCGGGGTCGTTGGGTGCCAGGATGTAGGAACGGCTTGCTGTTTCCTGCCCTTAGCGCGAATCAGGACAGAGAGAGCGCACGATTAATTTGTACCACAGCCGGCTTTACTCACATACCGAGCGTCAGATGCAGCACAGCCGGCAGCGCAACGAAAACACCGGAGACGCGCAGGCCTCCTACTTGTATGCGCACCTTCAAAAAGTGCGCATGAGCGACAGATAGCACCCGACAGCCGAGTGGACACCGCGCCCATGAGGCGCAGACGAATCACCCCTGGCGCGTTCCATGCGATATCCAACATGCACTGTCGTCCATGCTGGGATACGGCCCGTTGTATTCGGCTAGTATTTACTGTCTTCTAGAAGTGCCTGACTTGCTATTATGACCAGTATCACATGTAGTCATTATTCTGACAAAGTACCTACCCCAACATCATGTACTCAACGGGACGCTATCTCGAATAACAATTGTTGGGGTTTAACGTCCCAGAACCACGATATGATTATGAGAGACGCCTTGGTGGAGGGCTCCGCAAATTTCGACCACCTGGGGTTCTTTAACGTGCACGCAACGGGACGCTATCTCTCTGTACTGCACTTTTACAGCAATAACTTGGGGCGTTCGGCAAGCCTGCGAAAATGTGGCGTCGCGTTCGCCTCGATCTAGGTGCACGAAACAAACTGCACAGGCACATTGTGCTATTTACAATAATAGTCCCACGTGAGCACTCGCTCGCAGCAAGGTGGGCGCGTTCAGAAGGTTACGTGTAGATGCTGCACTAGCGTCAGTTGCAACCTTCCCAGACATCGAAATTTCGGCCATCCTATGGCGGACCTTTCTCCTTCTGTCTAAATTTAAGGAAGAGCCGAAAAATGAGACGGCACAGAACAAGCGCTATTCTCAACTGTTGATTTCACAACTTTGTCACAGACTGTGTATATATATATATATATATATATATATATATATATATATATATATATATATATATATATATATATATATATATATATATATATATATATATGATGGGCATTTATTATACACATCCTCTTCATCTGTACATTATCATCATAATGCATTTGGTTATGCATCCCCATATTCGCCGTGTATCATCATCATATTGTGGGTTCACCGTGCCTGTTGCCACGTCTGCCCAACCAAGACCCATTATCTCTCTCTCTCTCTCTCTCTCTCTCTCTCTCTATATATATATATATATATATATATATATATATATATATATATATATATATATATATATATATATATATATATATATATATACACACACACATATATATATATACATATGTATGTATGTGTGTGTGTGTGTGTGTGTGTGTGTGTGTGTGTGTGTGTGTGTGTGTGTAGAAAGAGGCCCTGAAACAACTTTTTACTAAGCGTGTCGAAGTATCTAGATTCTTTGATGTACAGACCCAACACAAGGTTCGTGAACGCAACTCTCCTCGGCATTTCGAGTTGCGTTATGTTAATATGCATGTTTCTCCGCTTGTTTTTGTGCGCCTTCCACTCGCATTGCATCGCTTTTGGGTCCCAGGTCACAATGGCGCCTCCAACGACGCCTGACGGTGTCTATAAAAGCTACTGCTGCACAATTTCAACGAGGGCGACACTACCGTGCGCTAGATCGTAAAATGGACCCCATGAGCCTCAACGTAAATGTTCCCTTCTGTTCGGCAAAGCGACAGAACGCAGAAAGCTGCGAAAGTTTAATCCCCGACAACGAAAGCGCGCATGCTCGAACATATGCGCGTTAGTAAGTGTACTCATAAACGGCTGCACGGCGTAGAAAATAAAATCAGAGGTAGCAATGACAGGCCGTATAGGTAAAAAAGTAAATGAAGAAAGAAAACGTGGCAGGTACGTTCACGTCAAGGCACGGACACGTGATAATTGTGTGTGAACAGGATTGATTTTCTGGTATAGAAGCCTGCAAGCCGAAACGCTCGCCGTACTTAGCAGGAATTCGAGTGACAGAACTGGGCTTACCGGGCATATTCTAATTTTCTGTTCTACATGCCTTTCGAAGCATACGCACCTCTATACACATGAAATATTTCGACTCTTTATTTCTTTATTTGATACTGTCTACCCCGTGCTTGGGGTAATTGCAGGGAGGGTGTCACATAATACGTAACATTCGCACAAAAGAGCAACATTCAATAGCACATAGGAATAAGAGATGAATAACCAGCATCAGAAAAATAAGAAACAAACAACAGTGACTATACAAATAAAAATCGACGAATAAATGCTCGACGAATATGCTTAATGTGCACATAAATGACACGCTCGCGCACGTACAAGAAATCTTAGAGTGAACAAGTACCCGACTATGAGAGAATGCCTTCTTGGAATTGGGCCCTTTTCTGCAATGGTTACTCTATCGCAATAGCGCTCTACGGCCACCCTATTCCCCTTTTTTCGCATTGATCTGCGCTTTCTGGTTTCCCCCAATCGTTTGAATGTCTGCCAATGGTGCCGGTTTCTGTCGTAGACGTTACGGTGGACTTGAAAAGGAGCCAGAACTCAACTAAAAGTAGCCAAAGTAGCTATTCCATTTAATATCATCACCAAATTTGTAGCCAAATAGAACAGAAGCCGTATTATGAGTAAGGTTATTATTATTGACCAATGAACGACACCATTTTGGACAACCAAGGAATATAAAGAAAACTGGGATGTTCGCATGCCAATTTAAATCTTATGACAGATGTTACCTGTCTTCGACCAATTTTGCAGTTTGCCGCTGTTGTGTGGGACCCCGTCAAGGTAACCTTCATTGAAGCTCCAGAGCGAATACAAAACCGAGCTGTCAGATTCGTCTTGGGGCGGTACGGTAGGAGCGAGAGCGGGAGAGCTGCACTGCAATGAAAACTGATCCTAAATGGTTTTATTAAGTTTATTGCAGTAAAACTGGAATTGAGACGGAAACTTACCTAAAAAAACCTCATTACATCTCAAAGTGTATTGATTATGATTGCAAAATCCTGGAGTGGCCTGCAAAGAAAAGCATGTATGCTAACTCATTTTTTTGTCCTAACCATTCACCAATAGAACAGGCTGACTGCAAAGCAAGCGCACAGTGTAAACGAAGATGTTTTTTATTTCATGTTGTAATGCTCCCCCCCCCCCCCCCCGCTCCCCTTCCTGCTGCAATGCATTTGGCGCGATGCGGTGTAATTGATGAATAAAGAATACAAACAAGAACACAATTTTTTCCCTCTATATTGATATTCCAGCTCGAGAGAAATTGCAAATAAATAAATGAATTACAATAAATTCAGTGCGCCTGTATGTACTTTATGTGGAATGAAGAGCTCAAGCTAGATAAACAATAATCTTTGAATGTTGCAGCCAAGAAGTCAGTAGGAACATTAAACGTGGCAGTTTTTCTTTGAAGCCGCAGACCGATTTTGATTAGTAGAGTTTACATTAATACCAGTCCAGATTTAAATAGTGACATGTGGTTGAAGGTGAACAGCCCAGCTTCGTTTTGTTCAGGTCTCTGCTATTGTCAAGTTGACTCGAGAACACGCGCTAGGGATCAGGATTAGAAACTTTCGCGTAGCGTCAGCTTTGGTGGCCGGTACCGTGCGATCGAGTCACGCGTCTGCCAACATGCGCACAACATCGCCACTCCGTATTTGCATGTGCGCCTTGCATTGGGGCACCTCCATGCGCACCAGCCTGCTGGTGAGTAGAGAACACGTGCGCGCACCAGCGGACCGAAAAGTATGGAAGCGGTTTATTTCATTTGCAAATAATAAGAGAAATCGCTACCAAATGCGCCAGAACTGAAGTTAATAAGTAGCCAGAAAAAAGACGTTCAGCCAACCTGAAAGTTTCGTCGCCAGACGGGGTCGCAGAGTATCCAATTTGGTGCGAAGTAGCCACCAACAGCAACCCTGGTCATAGACAAGCTACTTTGCAAGACTTTTATGAAATAAGAAATAAGGGCGAAGCAATGAATGTGATAGCAACAAACTGGAGTGTTACACAACGTAAGGCTAGCAGCTCACTACTTCAGCATGCGACCTGGCCCTAACTCAACAAAACTCAGGCGTAAGGGAACGCTGCAGCGAGCGAAGTGACTGTCGTGTTGTCTATAGCTTCAACGCAAACTTGGCAATGAGAGCACAACACGTACACAGGTATGAGTCGTCTGCTGATCCCCTCTAAGATACAGCGCGCGCGACCGCGGGCAACCGCGCCCGGCTGGTCAAAGTAAGCATTTCATGCCGAAGCAACGAAGCCCCCCCCCCCCTCTCCTTTTCCCGCGGCGTTGCTCTAAGAGTAGCGTTACTCAGGACCCAAATAAAGTTCTATGTCTGTCTGTCTGTCTCGCACACACGCACTCGCGCATAGAACATACGACACGTGAGGAACGATTTTATCGATTTGGACTTTATACAGAACATCACGGCGACGGAGACGGTAAAATGCGCATAGATTGTCCATATAATTGCTATCGCACTAAAAAAAAAAGGAAATGTGCACTATTTATATTGCTTGAAGTTGAACTACGGGCCTGCATACTACCGGCTGGAATATTTACTTCTCAGCAACTTTCCTTTCCCCTCTATAATCAATCCTCATAGATATACAGTATCATACATAACAGTCAAACTAAGACAGAACAGAAATCATTAAAACTCTGGTATGTACTATCGCGCTCAGTATGAGCTACACCGTGTGAGCACGTGGCCATGTGCACTGTAAGGTTATACATTGGCGCCGTTCATGACATTTCGAGTTATCAGTTATCGTGCGCATTGCCTCGACTTGCCTTCACGCACGCCCTCGCTTTGTCCTGAGGTGATATCAGCTTCGCAAATGATAGCATCGAGGGTGCAAGCAAGCAAGTGGGGGCGATGCGCGCTCGCAGGGGCAGCCAAACGCTCTCCCGATAACCCGAAAACGTGCCATGATCGGCGACACTGTACAACCTTGCAGTGCGCTTGGCCACGCGCTAGTGTGTTGTAGCTCATACTGAGCGCGATAGTATGTAAGCACACCAGCACTTCTAACCAAAGACGTTAGTCTGGTTCGTGCTTGTAGTCTATGGACTTCAACCAGTCTGGTTACAGATTTGCTGTGATAACTTCTTACTGGCCCCACGTCAAGATTTGCATAAGCATTGCCCCTTTTGACGTGCAAATAGTGTGTTAACGCAGGAGCGTCATCGTGTGAAGCTTATAGGTAAATTTCTTCATCGTTGCCGACCGGTAAAAATCTCACACTGTAGCTCTCTATGGGTAAGTATTTTACAAGTTATTTGAAAAATATCCCCAAAAGGTATCTTCCAAAAATCTAAAAAAAATTACACATCATCTCCCCCTACGGGCAACCATGGTGGGATGCGAAAGCATCGCGGGGGGTGCGCATCGAGTTTTCGTTTCTCTTATGTGACTTATGAGACGGTGGTTGTCGACGCGTTTGAATTACCGCTTGCCCACGTTTACGTTCGGCTTCCCGAGCCTTCCTCTGCTCCGCGGCGGTGGCGGTGCCGCTGCAACTAGCACCGACGTTGTTCATGGCGTTTCGCACACCGTTGCACAGAGAGAGAATGACGGAAGCACAGCGAACGCGCGCTTTCGCCGCCTCGCAGCTTCGAGATTCTCTTGCCGGCGTCGCCGTTTGCGTTCAGCTTCGCGAGCGTCCATAGCGACATTGCGAAGGAGAGTGCAACGCTTTCGGGCGAGCGCGCGCCGCATTGTATACGAGCGCACAGCTGTGGCGTAGAGAGAGAAATGGGAGAGGAGAAACGAAGCGGAGGCAGCGCTCACGCCACCTCCTCCGCCCCACCTCCTCCCAACTCCTCGCGCTCACGCGAGGAGAGGGGGGAGAGTTGGTGCATTAGCAGTATGGTTGCGGACGCCGCAGAACGGACACTGCCCCGAGCATAAGATGCTTTCGCATCTAAAACCATGGGGGTACCTAAGCGATCTTTATGACGTGTAAATGCGAGAGTAGTACTTATCGCTGAGTTCACCGCCGAAATGCGAGACCATCGCAACTCAGCCAATCGTGCGAAACCAATAAATTCCACGCCAAAGCGGCGTAGCCAGCACCACTGGCCAGCACTAGAGTCACTGGAAAATTTCAGAGTACCGCAAAGGTAGGGTGCACGCGGGCAACATTGGGCGGCGGCGGCCATTTCCCTTCCGGACCGTCCGGC
Source organism: Rhipicephalus sanguineus (assembly GCF_013339695.2). Classification (NCBI taxonomy): domain Eukaryota; kingdom Metazoa; phylum Arthropoda; class Arachnida; order Ixodida; family Ixodidae; genus Rhipicephalus; species Rhipicephalus sanguineus. The sequence continues at coordinate 156,695,807 of NC_051176.1, forward strand.
GCGTTAGCAGCGTGTGCTGAGAAGTGACCGATCTTTTCGCCTCGATGCCGTGTTACGCTCGGCGTAACCGCAATATGTGTGTGTGTGTTTCTTCAAAAGGATATCAGAAGTGATTTCGAGTCATCGACAGTCATGAATCGACTGCGCGGTAAGCGGTGTAGCTAATGAAACGTGCGGCGAATGTTGCCATGTGCTCGCGAACTCTCTTCGTGGCTTCATCGGTCTCTTTTCGTTTCACGGCCGGATGTGTTTGCAAAGTCCGGAGCTGTATAGTTGCATAGCGTAATGACCACACAAGATGCCCTTTACTTCGACACTTGGAGAATGTTGACTGTTTGCCCTAGCTTTGCAGTCGGTGTTCCGGTTCACTTCATAGCGCATTCGAGAACATTATCGAACATCGAGAACATTCAGCATTGCGGCCTTCGACTGATAGCTGACGCATACCTTACTTGCGCACCATGCTTGCTGTTCAGCTGGGTGTTATCTGTAATAGAAGTGGTGTGTGTACGGTAAGTGGAAGTTGTGCGTGAAGTATTTGTCTCGGTTCAGAACGCCAGCAGCCGAACGCACGGGGGAATTGGCGTGCGGTAGGTAAGGTGCATCTTATTTTGCGAATACGTTCTTATTTCCTAACAGATACGTAGAAAATAGGGCATCAAAAATTATTGACGTCACTACTCAGTTGTTTCATTTCCTATTTTTTGTCTCCTTAATATTCCCAACGTTGCAGTGCACTTGCAAAAATTTTGCTGTGTTCCGACAAAGCTTTTTTTTTATTGCGTTGCCAGCGTGTAAACAGCTGGGGTTCGGTTTCTGCACTGTTTTTAATTTCAACTTTTTTTATCGTAACGCACTCTTGTTAAAACTTTCTCGGCGCAGTGCTTTATGTTATTTTGATCAGAAATAGCACATCCCGAAAATTTTTAACGCGCATCCTACTGCAACACAGTATGTATAGATCTAGGGCTCGCATGAAATCGATTCCCTCAATGCGTGGGAGGATAAGCCTTTTTTTTTTTTTTTGCTGTGACTGTGACCATGTCTCACTCACTAAACAGTATTGTAAGGGTACGCTCGGCGCAATGCAGCATTAGCAACATTTTTTTTTGAAAAAAAAATATAAATTACGCTTAATAACATTGCCTTATACCAAGTTTATCAACAGAGTTCCACGCTTCAGTTTTGCGCAGTGGCAAATGATCACGCGACAATTGCCTTCAAGGTATACAGTAAACAGTTATTATTTTAATAAGTCTTCGATTTCGCTCTCGTGCGTAACACGCTATTAACTCGAAATGCATGCACAATCTCTTCAACAGATCGAGATATGAACAGCCGAGCAAATAGAAAGGTATGTAGTATGTAGTTTTCAATATTGCTGAACATAGCGAACAGAAAAGGTGAAGTATCCTGTTGCATGAGAGCTTTTCCAGCAAAGTTTTGTGTAGTTCACTGCAGAAAGGAGTGTTCTTCGAGCGGGGCGAATTCATTCCGCGGCCATCTATGCAGCCACGTACAACGGCGCTCTTTGACGTTAATGTTTCCCACGCGGAATGCAAAAATATACGAAATTCCCGGAGTAGCTCACCAGCAACGTTCGGTTACTGGTGAGCTACTCTCTGGCATCTGCATGACGCGTTTAAAAAAGCGACGAAGTACTTCTAGGGACCGCGGTACTGCTAAATGTCCGGCCACGCTGCGCATTCAACGCGCCTGCACCCAAGGCGCTTGGAAGGGATATGGCGGCGAGAGGTCACGTGATGCGAGTAAGCCAATCGCGTCGGCGGCGGCGCGCGGAAAACAGATGCGATACTCTGAAAATTTTCTAGTGACTCTAGCCAGCACGGCGAGTTAGCGCCGTCTAGTGAATAGTCTTCCATACAGAGCCAATCCCATGCGCAGCATGAAGATGACGTATTTTGTCTGCCGTTTTTCTGCGACGGCTTTCGGATGACGACGAGACCGCAAAATGAGCAAAGTAATACTCTCGCATTAAAAACGAGTGGAACTGTGTCAAGTTTCCTACAAATAAAAAACATGACTGCTATGTACGAGCATTCTTTCTTCCATACATCGGCACAGAGTTTTTATTTTTTTTTAACCTGTTCGTACTTAAAGTACTTTCAACCCTGCGTATACGCGAAATACAGCTGGGCACACGCATTAACTCCTAAGCAGATATTCTTTGCCCGAAAAATAACACGAGTTTCTTGCAAATAAACTAGTTACAGAAATTAATGTTTTGAGCAACCTTCGAATGAAGTGTCACTCTTCGTGTTCTCGCCCTGTCTTCTTTTTATCCCCTATTCCGTTTTCCCAATGCAGGGTAGCAAACCGGACGGCCGTATGGTTGAGCTCCCTGCCTTCCCCCTTTTTTCGTTTTTGTTGCGACAACACACGCACACACACACACACACACACACACACACACACACACACACACACACACACACACACACACACACACACACACACACACACACACACACACACACACACACACACACACGCGCGCGCGCGCGCGCTCGCACACAAGAGCACACACACTCATTCTACTCTCGCCCGGACACACACATGTAGTAGCATACCTCACACACTTGCCCCAAGAAAGCAGTAAAAATAGTTGCATCAACTCAGCTCACTCACCTAACCTCATTCTGTTCAAAACCTTAGCAGTTTATCGCCAAACCATTATCCGCCGCGGTGGTGCAGTGGCTACGGTGCTCGGCTTCTAACCCAACAGTCGCTGGTTCGATCCAGGCCGCGGCGGTTGCATTTCGAGGGAGGCAAAGTGATGGATGCCCGTGTACTGTTCGATGTCAGTGCACGTTAAATAGCACTTGATCGTCGTAACTTCCGGAGCCCTCCATAATGGTGTGCCTCATAATCATATTGCAGTTTTGCCGGATGCTACCATTCTGGTTGACCTCCCTGCCTTTCTCTCATTTTAGTATCTCTCCCTCTCTGGCGTGAAACCCCAGATATTATTATTATTATTATTATTATTATTATTATTATTATTATTATTATTACGATCAAACCACAAAAATATGCACCGCTCCAGGGGCCCTCTTCATAAATTTTTTGTTCGTCAGTCCTCTTCATCATTGGCGATCTATTTTGTGAAAAAGTGAGTCTAACAAGGATTGGATGATATATGCTGTTCGTAAACGCACTTCGCCATTCACCAATCGCCTTGGCTAACTGCATGTCCAACATTACTAGTGGCCGTAAAATGCTCTTACGCAAATATTTTAGCGCCATAACGTTATTGAATATACGAGTCGCGTTCCCAAAAATCAGAAAAAAAAACGAAATAAAAATGGGGAGATGAAGCCAGCGCTATGGGTATCCAGGCTCTCGATAAAAGATGTGCGTTGTGCAAAAAGGAAAGCCAATATTGCGGTATAGATCAGTCCTAGGATGGAGAAGGAGGGAAAGATGGCCCAAGTAGCCGGCGAGGAGAAAGGAAGTCGTACTGAGCGATCTATCCAAGTTTTCTCGGCCTTTTATATTGTTCCTGCCCGCGCAGGTTTCGAAGTGGTCTTGCAGGGAGGCTGTACAATTCGGAAGTCCGTCAACCGTGAGTGTTTCCGCACAGTCTCTCAAACGACACGCCAGACGAAATTCGCAGCTGCGTCCAATCACGTCCCAGCTCCTCTGTCATCGCGACTCTCTTCACTCTCGGGCGTTTTTCTTGTGCGCTGTTGCTTTTCGCGCGCCCATTGGATGAAACACCGTGGCGGGTGAAGCGAAGAACGCGGGGAGGCGAAACTACCCTTCTTCTTGGCGGCTCTTTCCACTCGCACGGGCATAAGAGCCAGGTGGGAAGGAGCCGCTTATTTCCTCGCCGGTTTCCTTCGCGCGTCAAACTCCCCCTCCTCTGTCTTCCGCACCCGCGGCTCAGCTCGGAGCCGATCAATACAGGAACGAGAGGGCTAGGGAAGGGTGTCCTGGGCGTTATCGCTGTACGGCCAGCGCATGCGCGGAGGAGGAGAGGCTGGCGATCGCAGCGCCGCTCCTAGCGGCTCAGCCAAACGTAAACAAAAGTGCTCGGAGGCTCTCGCGAGCAGATTCAACACGTAGCGAGCGACCCGTGCGGCAATCCTTAGCCGCTGGTAACGCCAGGGAACGCCGCGACTCGCGTTGACCGCAGCGCGCCGTTTAAAGGGAACCCCGAGCCGCCGGGCTTCGGTGGCGCGTCTCGGCACCGAAGTCGTCGATTCCTCGTCGAACGGAAACGCACGCCGGCCGCGTGTGGGCGTCCGCTGCTCTTTCGGCGGCGTCGCGGCACAAGGGACACGCTCTGCGCGGCAGAAAGTTCGTCTCCTCGTGCCACCAGCTTTCGTCGCCGCCAAAGAAAGGTAAGTTGAACCTGTGATTTGTAAATCGAGCTCTAAGAATACGCTGTCGCGTTCTTCTGCTGCGTTTCGCGCTAAGTAAGCAGCCAACTTGGTTCCAAAGTTTTAGATTAGTTGCTGTCTCCACTGTTGTGTTGCGCACCGTGCGCACTGTGAGGATGTGTAGCAGGGACGCAGTCTTAGTGGCTAGCCGAGGAAATCTACTTGTTCACGCTAGTTTATCAGTACATCGCGCTTTTGATGCTAATTGATGTCTCGCGATGGCACATCAGCTTTCAGCGAGCTGAACGCCAGCGACTGTCGAGCTGTGATTCAAATTCTGAAATGAGTTTCGATGCTCATAGAAACGAGCGGCACGGGAAAGTTGGACTGAGAATTCACAAACATGTAATTCTTCATACTTCTCGACACCGACAGCTTCCGTATCTAACATAATTTAACTTTCTTTCATTCAATGTGTTATGAACACAGTCATGTCGAACAGTTTGTGCGAGGGAAAAGCTCGTCGCCACTCAATAGGACAAAAGGGGATAAAGTAAAACGCGGTTTGCCCCTCCGTAATTTCCTACGCAGCAAATAATACACCATTAATGGGTTGAATCCTACCTCCCAAAATGCACTACCGTTCTCTGCACCAGACTCCATGACTTCGAATGTTGCGTAAAATCTACCACGGCTTTCGTGTCTTCTCGCTACATTTTCTAGTTGGTGGCTGAGTTTTCTATGTTAGTTAACTTGTTCGGGGTCCAGTGAGCTGTATTTGATGCCAAACTGCACATGCTCGCACACACGCGAGTGAAACGACAGTACAAGCGCGCGCACACAATAAAGCGCCACACATCGCTGTACGAAAAAAAGAAATAATGCAGTCAAAGAGTGTTAAATTTCATTTGCCTCCTATAGTACAAGTTTCTTCCGAACTGCTGTAACAGCATTCGCGTCACTTCTGTGAGACTGAGAACACTCCTGTTACTAACGTGCCACCAAGAAAGTATTCTTAGGGGCCGCAGCTGTCACATCTTTGCGGATACTTCTGTATAGAAAAAAAAATTAACAAACGCGTTATATTTTTCTTCCCATGGTGTCTTCCTTTACTGGCACGCATACACGCTGGCACTGGTTCGAAAACGTATTTAGAGAATCGCCTTCTCGTCAGTGTCTTTATCAAGCAACATTTGTGGAGACGGAAAGGTCGAGCGTGCTTCGGAAAGTCCAAGCGCCATGGTGTCCCTGCTGGCATTTCCTCGCGTGTTAGTTATACTCCCAGCTGTCGTGAAATGACATTTCTCGTTTGCTGAGTAAAAAATGCTTAGGTGTTTGCTGTTTTCTTTATCATTCTATTATGGTCTATTCGCTCCAGCCTCTATATATGAACCAAAGACAATACGTCAGAAGTGCGAACGACATGCAGTAAAGCTTAATGAGAGTCGCATACGGCTCTCATTAAACCAGCTCTGCATGGCATTCTGCTAGCATTTGCTCCTAGAAAAACAGGCTGCTTAAAAAAAAATACATATACATTAGGCGCGGGTAACACAAGCCGCTTTATCCTGCGGATGTTTCTAAAAGCATATAAAAGCGGGCATGTTTCTCAATTTCCTTGCCTCAAGAAAAAGGAGATATGCGTTGAGCAACAGGTGCGTGATGCAAATATGTAGACCGTCAATACAGCGCAGCAAGTACTTCGATTTATGCTTTTTTTTTACTTATTTATCTATTCGTTTGAGTTACTTTTGCGCAATGGCCCGTTTAAGGTTAACAAGCCATGTGGAATATTGCGGAATACAAAGGAGGTACCAGGATATATATATATATATATATATATATATATATATATATATATATATATAGATAGATAGATAGATAGATAGATAGATAGATAGATAGATAGATAGATAGATAGATAGATAGATAGATAGATAGATAGATAGACAGATAGATAGATAAAGCTTGCGAGCTGATAGGAAGGATGTATTTGACGTTCGTGAGGCAGTTTAATGAAAGCATGCTGGCTGGCTTTTCAGCCTGGCCTTCTGTCGAACGATATCAGTGTAACCAGGTGCCCTCTGTTACATTAAAGCTGGCATGCAATGTTTCGCATTATTTTATTTTTTAGTCATTTACTTAAACGCGCATAACTTTATGCACAGTAGCGGGAATGTAGTACATGGAAACGTCTTCACTTTTAAATTTTCCTCTAACCTCACTCTTTTGGACAATATCCTTGTTGTTGTGAAGGAACAAAATTAATTCAAGTTTCTCGAAGATTTTGCTGAGTTATACTTATCAAGTATAGTCAGCATGCAAAACGTACTGGGGAAAGCATTCCCAAATTACTTCTCGAGGAATCGACCTGCTGGCTTAATCATAATGAACGGATGGATGGATTGATGGATGGATGAGAAACCTTATTGTGGTCCTTTACGGTCGATATACATTTTAGTTCCAATGAGGGTGCCATTAAGTACAGTTCGTGGAACTTCTACACGACATAAGCCATGACCAAGGCTTTCCTGAGGAAAATTTCGTCGTTCGAACTACACTGGCAGTGCGCGCGCGCTTCACGAATTTCAATCGCAGTTACAAAACCACCATCAACCCCTGATCGTTCGTCGTGTACAGTGTAGGATTGCCTTCAACTACTGCTTGAGTGGATGTCGTAGTGCGGCTTTTCGTATAACGACGTCGGCTGTGAATCGTTATATTATAATGACTTCTCTCTTCTTCTATGCCACATTAGGTTCCAACAAACCATGCCGGTCGACCCTGCGGATAACGTAGTCTGGGGTGATACCCGGACGAGAATGGTGAAGAGCGCGAAAGAATAGGATAAGGAGTTGATCATTCCTCTCGGATGGATAGCTTTTCTCGAAAATTCCTCCAATTTGCTGACTTGCGCGCAGCTTTTAGCCGTAATTGTGGCATTATTGCCGCACATGTCTTTTCTCCAATGCCACTGAAGCTACTTACAGTGTCTTCGAAGCTCTTAGGAAACTACAGAAAGAAGAGCTGGGGAAAAGATGAATAACCAAGAAAACTGATTTCTTTGAGGAACGTAGGAAACACATAGGTGCCATTTAGTGTGCTGCAGATCTACATCCCACCGGAAAAGCGTTCGCGTTGGTTTCTGCATAATCTTATCTTATTATTCATTTTTGCTACTTCCTTCCTCCCGTCCTCTGTAGAGAATAGCACGCCAGAGCACAGGAACTCAGGCCGACATCATCGTCTTTATTATAGCAGATTCACTGCGTTTCTTACTCCCCATTGTTTTGCAACGCTCGAACTGTGGCATTAAGAGTAAATTAGGTCAAAATATTTGCTGAGCAAAGACGCACATGATAAAGCATTTAGAGAATGCTACACGTCGAGCCGAACTCTCCAAAAGCTTCTAGTTTCTGTGGACTATTTTTCAAGACTTTTCAGTGTCTTTCTAAATATTTTTGGCGGAATTGCGACGCGATATACGATGGCGGTGGGGTAGGTAGCTCTGTCTGATATTACAGGAAGCTCTAGCCTTGGAGAGCTGTAGTGCTGTTACTCCATTTGCCTGCGACGCATTTGCAAAGCAGGTAAGCTTCTTACCGTCTCAATAAGCTGGTATCGTTCGTGAGGGTGTGGAGTAGACGAGCAGTGTGGATGGTATTTCGTTTTCTCCATTATCTTTTCTGTTACGCTTTGATTGCCATGTGGCGTGACCTCACAGTGAGACTAAATTTAAGCATGCAGGCTCGTTTCATGCAGCTAGTGTAAAAAGACCTTCTAAGATACGTTCTTCATGAACCGTCGTTCAACTCTGCAGTTTGGTCGCTTCTTAACATCACACTCCTGACCTGAGTACACTTTCGTAGTGTGTAAACTATATACGGGAGAGAGAGAGAGAATGTTTTAATGAACAGCTGGAGATATTTGCCTGGCTATTCGCCTGACATGCTACTCCAGGTGCTGGGTGATGATTATGATATATACACTGATAACCGCACACACATACATAGACTACACTGTTTGCAAAATTTCGGTCAGGCTTGTGGCCCGCAAGAAAGTCAGCAGCGCTTTCGTTGCGCGTAACGCACGGGTGCTGTTTTGCCATAGGCCCAGAATGTGCCGCAGGCCTAAACGCGAGTCCTGTTGAAGATATGCGGGAAACGTCGAAAGTAGATCATGGGCATCCGTAACACCCTCAAGAGCGGAGCTCTTAGGGCTCTGAGCATTGTCTTGATACGATTAACCCAAAGTACAAGTGATTGTCCGTGGAAAGGCATCACCCGTCCAAAGTGAATGGAGAGAGACATCCACATCACAATAAAGACTGCGGGGCCACACGAAGGAAGTGGGGCCGGGGGGTGGGGAATGTCAAGTCACGAATGTCTCGTAGGATAATAGATTTTCGAGCAAATAGATTTTCGAGAACAGAGTGGAGTTCATAGGGAAGGCTAAGAGGAAGTTAAAGGTGAAGTCAAAGAGCGAGCAACGCGGCGATCCGCAAGACTCGTTATTTTATCGTGACCGTATTCCTGCATCCAGTGCCGAAAAATAACACGGCTCCACGCTAGTCCTTTTCATTGAAATTTTTCTATTTCGTCATTGACATGAACGATGTTACATCTACATTGTTGCCAGGATGAACCACTCGGCGCGAAGCACGAACACAATTAAATAGAATAATACCCATATTTATGTACCTCGCTAAGCTCTGGCTCAGTTTATCGGGGTTATACTGCATGTGTCCGATCACTGCGGGCTACACGCAGATGCATTACGGATGGGATGTGAAAGAACTCTAAATGTGCGCCCAAAATAACGCGGAAAAGAAGAAAAAAAAAACGCTTGGGAAGTTTCGCTCGAGAAGCGCATACGCAGCACACCCTTACCGCGAAAGGCACAGCGATCGTATTGGGCAGGGTGCGGCAGCCACGTCACAGTAGCTGAGTTCTCGAGGTTCCTCGTTCCGTTCAGGGAAGAGCGCGCGCTTTCACCCACCTGCCCACGAACTCTGCGTTTCGACAAAAGTGCGCAATTTCTTTATCACTTCCCTCTATTAATTTTGAAAGAAGAAAACACAAACTACGTGCAGCGGTTCACGTGATACGCGACTCACTTTTCATTGGTTGTTCGTTTTCTGGCTACCCTTGCAGCATTTCAGGCGATTTGCGTACGTTTCCGTCGAATTTCCTGAACCTTGCTGGTCGCGGCATCCTGCGCGTGGGATGCCGCGACACGCTTTGCAGCCGCAAATGAGGACGAACCGATTTCCTAGCGATCATGAACAGCGTGAAAGTCTTTTTCACACGAAAGTGTTTTATGCCGGGGTCCACCAAGACTTCAGTGACGTATTTCCGTCACGGAATTGACGTCGAAAAAAAATACGCAATCAAAGGCAAGAAACAAAAGGGTACCGTCAACGGGCATCGAACCCACGACCACTCGGTCCGCAACAACAGATGCCGGGCACGCTATCCACTGCGCCATGGTCACAGACTCTGGAGGCTTTACGAACGCGCCTTTTATATTTACCACTCTCCCGGTCGGCTGGGTGGTGTTGACCTCTGGGAGTGGTAAGGTAAAGTAATTCGTCATTGCTGTGGCCTCCGCGACTAGCATCTGCAACGCGTTACGCGTCCGTCCCAATCGGCGCGTTTTCAATAGAAGAATTTTGTCAATGCCTTAACACACCGCGAGGTGGCGACCTTTGCCCAAGCGTCGTAAAAGCGTCGGCCTCGCTCAGCATCACGCTAATACAAACCAAAAATAGCTCTGCGACGCGCGCCTGCCTTACCTGGCTGTAACACCGCGCGTTCCATGCTCACGCGCTCCCCCCGAGAAACATCGCGGCCGGGCTACCGGCGCGGCACGACGCGCTTTGCGTTTCCCTCTAGTCCTGCCGTGGTGTTCAATCACATTTTAACATGCCGCAGGATGGTGACCAAGTTCTGCGTCCAATATGCGACGCTCTTCTGGCTATCACACCTCGTTCTCTGATTACGCTTTCACCGTTAACTACTACAGCAACCACAAGGGTTTGTTTAATCATTTAACATGGACGTTAGTCGTCGGGATGGAGATGTACCACCAATCATCAAATTGGGTGCATGCACGTTAAACGGCGCCATTAGGTTTCAGACATCAATATACATTGTGCAAACTCTCTCATATCAATGTACAGTAAGCATTCAGTTACTTCTGTAAGGGCACGCTTTACTTTCGTGTTATTCCGATTCCTATGACGGAGGGATGAACCGTGTTTTTTTACCTTGTCTTAGATTCGCTTTGTTTATTTTTGCTGTATTTGCAGAATAATACCAGAAGCTCGCACGCATTAACAAACACAACGGCTGTCCGGAGCGGTTAGACCAGAAAGTGTGATACTAAACAAAGTCGTCTGTCCCATTGTTTATCAGCCGTTCCTTTCTGGTTTATACCAAACTGGACGTGCATTGAGTGCGCTAAAATAAGCATCTGTGGGTGCGTTAGCTTTCGCTGACGGTGTATGTTCGACATGTATCTACACTGGAAGGTGCAGAAGAACTAAAACAGGTAAAACAGTCGAGGTATTTCCGAGAGCGCGACTGGCAGGCGTAGGTCGTTGGCGCAAGGGAGGTATTTGGTTTAGAGACATTTAGTCGACGGAATATTGTAATTTAGTGCCGCAAGTATTCAACAATTATGTTTTATCTATTGCCCGTAACTTCTTACACCAGGCCTCATCAGATAATTGAGCGACGCCTCACTACCATTGAAATTAGGACCAGCCAGGCAGTGCACAAGGCCAAATAAGAAGAGAACAGAGTCGAACGAGAAAAAAAGAAAACACACGTTTCCGGAGGGAGGGTACCAGTGCACTATGTCTTGGGGCTGGATAGATAATAATGTCCAGGGCCATTTGCTGTTGCTGGAAACACATAGTGTTCACATTGATCGTGTAATGACAAAAAGAGCACAGAGGCACTGAAAGCACCAGCGAGGGCATGTAGGCAACAAAGATAGAATACACAATTAAGCTTTTTTTTTTTCAGTACACAGCGAGTGCTTTTTCAGTTGTCTGCCAAATCTTTGTCGATGTGGTTTAAGACGTGTTCGTCCTTGGCCGGCCACCTGTGATATTATGTTCGTTATCACAATTGGCTCGCGCTGACTGTAACAAAACCTTCTGGCACACAAGACCCCTTGTGGAAACAAAGCTTTTACAGCCTACAGCTCACTCGCGTGTATAGAGAACGAAAGATGTAAGCGTGTTTGCGCCACTTGCTGAATGCCGTTTGTGCGAGGCATGTTCCATATCATCAAGAGAAGCCATATGAGCGTGACGACTTGCCGTATACTTGTGCTGCCTTACGCAGTTGATCTTGATGACCATTTAAAGCCAAGACAAGCAGTATTGTGCAGCCACAAGGAATGGCACGTAGGCGGTCGCTTATAGCCTAGTGTTCCGTCTCGTTTTCAGAAGCTGATTTTTTTTTATTGCGGGGCCAGAAGCACGGGTAGAGGCGTGCTGATTATCGGGAAGTGTATGCTGTGACGAAAGCTGCCTTAGAATACCTTGTTCAAGTAGTGCTGTAGAGCAGCACCTACAAACAGATCGCTCTCAAGCTCTACGCAAGTATATTGGTGGCCACAGATGTTAATACGGTTCCACAATCTCTGTCAGTGTAACAGAATAAAAATATTTATTGTCCAGTGAAGAAGTATAGGCGAGGAAACAGGGAATCGCGAAAGCGAAATACGGCTGTTAATTGATTCTCGTATATTGTTCTGAAGCTTCGACGTTCTGTCCTGTCAAAGACTGTATCACTGCCGCCCCTATTATACGGCACTCAATGTTGTGAGCGATTGCTGTGAATACAGACTTTGTGAGAAGCAACAAAGCTCTCGACCAGAGAGAAATTCAACATTGCTAGTGCCGCGTACTCAGCGCTTGAATGAAAATTCTGACATGAACATGAACTTTCTTTTGGTCCTCAAGACCCGCCTATTCAGCAATAGGAGTTCCACAGGCATCGCGACGCAGCCTAGAATTTGATGATGATACAACTACATTTAAGTAATAAAGAAGGCTGTACAGTTGCTAAGAATCGAACACTGTTAAAAGGACCCTGCTCCCATATTTCACCCACCCGCGGAGCTTTGCATTACAACGCGCTCCTAGTATCAAGCTGCCGCGGCGGCCGCACTTTAGATGGAGGCGAACGTGCTGGAGGCCCGTGTACTTAGAGTTAGGTGCACGCTAAAGAACCCCAGGGGCTCGAAATTTCCGGAGCCCTTCACTACGGCGTCTCTCATACACATATCGTAGACGTTAAACTCCAACAATTATTACATTACTAATATCAACCTGTGATCAATGCAAAAAGAACTTTGAAAATTGGCGCGTGCAAACAAAACTTGCTCAACTTGCAAATCCAAAATAAAAACAGGCAACAGAACTCGGCATACCGTTTTGATTTTCCCTCGCCCAGCGAGGTGCTTCGCTGCTTTGTCGAAACGTGGCTTAAACCTCGCGGTACTAGTCTTTCTGCGCATTGTGGCCTTGTTCCCGCGGGGTGCCGCCGCACCTGTTAAAGGCGTCTTCACCAATGGTCACAATAACCACTTGGGCCGATACGCCGACAGCTGAACACTACGGCTACTTGAGCAGAAAACGCAAGCTAGGCTGAAAGTATACAGAGAAATCAGGAGTTTTGTCATAATGAAATAAATTGGTTTGCCCTGATCTAGAAACGCCAAGTGCAGTATACTGATGCTGACAACGCTTTGTGCATGCCGTTGAACAGCGCTCCTTGCGTCAAATGCACGGAAAATGAAATTTTAATGCCCAAATTTCTGTCGTTTTTGTAGCTGTAAGCAGCATAATATATCTTGGTATTTTGAGATTCCTCGTAATGATTACAGTGTCGTTCACCGCTCTGTAGAGAGCACGAGCTGCCCTCTTCGCTGTACAGGGCGACGCCTTGCGGTGATTGCAGAGTGATTGCGCATAGGAGCACGCGTGGCCTAACTAGCCAATAGAACGGTGCAGGTCGCTCTTAACCGGCGGTGATGTTTGTAACCGCTTTTGTATCACCATGTGTGGTTATGGCTTGAAGGAGCTGTCTCACTGCGACACTGGCGATACCGTTCAATGAAAACACGCGCGTTCGATTGTTCGCGCCACTGGGTATGAAAATTTGCATCTGTTCTCACTTATTTTCGATAATGTCAGCAGCCAATAAAGCGATTATACGTACTTAACGCGTGAAGTGGAAGCACATAAGTGCACAGAAGCCAAACACCTTCGCTGATTGCCTAATTCCGCCATGGTTCCTCCTAGGACAGTGCAAGCGGAACAGTATTTCATGCACTTAGTAAGCCTTGCAGCGAAAAGACCACCCGTGCATTATCAGTTCATACGCCTCAATCTAGGCCAACATGGTGCAGCGACAACACGCGCGCCACGAGGTATACTGGACGTTCGGTGAAACGAAGCCGCTTATTGACACTGCCACGCACGAAAGCAGTTCTTTATTTACATTAAGCTGCGCATGCCCATAGACGCACAATTTCTGACCCATCAGCCACTGCCACGCGTCTCCTCGTAGAGCGTAGCGGGCCTTCGGCGCGCTCTGCGCAGCAGGGCGGCACTGTACATTGTAAGCTTGCGCAATATATTCTTTATTCCCAACAAATCAACACCCGCAGCTTAATACATCACATCCACTTGCCGAAATTGTTGATGTACGTCGCTGCAGTCGGCGCGGGAGCTAATTTCCATAACAAATAAAAATATCAAGCGCTTTTATTGCGCCATTTTCACTGGTACAGTGGTGCTACAACCATCCAATCCCATAGTATAGCAAACGCACAATAAAAAGGTCATGCGTATGTCCGGGTGCGGGGCACCTTTAAGAGAAAGAATGCGCCACCGGCAAAATAAATGCTTTTATGGACATCGTCAACATTACCCGACAAAACACCGACGCTAGCACCTTCCACCTTTATTATTACCAAATGAAAAGCCCCAGAGCAAACAGGCATGCCGTCCAGAAAGCGCAGCCGGGTTTGGAGCACGGTCGGAAAATTGTGGACCCGTGCTGATTAACTTTCATCTATGGAAGTGCCGCACGTGATTGTCTCTCGCCGCGGTGACCATACAACGTTACTGCGCCGATTGCTACGATTAGTTTCGGTAACCCGTACGCCAGCGGCCTTGAGGCCGTTCTATCACGCAAGAAAATACCAATTGCAGTCTCTGAATTAACCCCACACCGCTGTATACACTGCACCGTTTATAACTATTGCGCTCTGGGCAAGTGTATACGTTGCGCAGAGACGTGGCAGAGATGTGAATACTTTTATTTCAGGATATGCTCTATAGGGACGCGAGGAAAAGTACATACTGTGGGTCGCATGGCTTCGCACTGACATAACTGCGTTAATCTTGTGATGAGCTCTTCAATTTAATCTCTCCGTGGCATTCGGAGAAAGGGGAGGAATAAGCCACTTTCTAATGCGGCGTGAAAAGATTAATTAATTAATTAATTAAGATGTTCATTGGTTCATTTCGTTTGATAAGCTGGAGCGCATTGAGCGAATGACTGTGCCGGGTTGTCAGGCCATTAACTGCAGAGCTCTGTTGGGCGTGGAATATACGAGTGAGTGAGGATAGCGGATATGCAGCGTGTTCATTTATCAGCCAGTAAACTGAGCGACAGCGCGGTTCGTTAAGCAGCGAATTTTCTTCTTCCGTTGCATATAGAGTATAGGCAGAGTCTGTGGCACAATCGGTGCCACATGGAAAGTCCGCCGGCTCTCGCGTCTATCGCGTCAGAACAGCTCGCGCAGTTCCTACCAAATCATAGACACCATCCTTCGGCAGTCTGGGGGCTCAAAGCTCGGAAATGCGGCCGCGCGTGCCACATCGTCTACCCACTGCGGACGCATTTGCTAAAGAGGAAATGATGCCAGCAGCGGAGGCTTGTACTCTTGGGACGGCGCTCACGTGTTCTTGACACAGTGGGCTCATTTATGTAAAACTATGGAATAGGGTCCGCAAATTGTAGGCAAATGCGTTTTAGTTGCGTTGTACGAAAGCAGACAAGGATTCAGTGCACACATATCTAATGGGCACCTTATGAGTGATCTTGTGGCTACTGTGCGTACATTGTTGTCATCCAGATGTCACGATGACGATGGTGTGACACTACTGAATCTCATTGCGCTGCATCGCGTGTGTGGCGCTGTACAGCTCTCTCGCTTTTTTTTTTAAGGAAAAGATGAACCAAGGACGACATGCCTTGCGAACATAATTTAGCCGCGAAGTAAAACAAACACAAAGGGAGGAACACAACGACAGGAAAGTCTAAATTATGCCCTTAAGTAAATACCCATCCGTCTTTGGGTAGCGCACAAACGGACAAGACGCGAAGGAAGGAGTGGCATTCACGTAACACTGTTTCCTTCGTGTCTTGTCCGTTTGTGCGCTATCCAATGATGGACAGGTTCCAACGCGCCCGCCTTTCAGTCCTACTAAAGTAAATACCAACTAGGCCAGCAAAGAGTATTGTTAAAGGCGATCATGCCTGTGTACTCACACCTAAATACCAAACCGAATATCATAATCAACATCTTCAGCATATTTTTAATACCTATCAGACCTTTTAAAATAAGTCGGAAATATCGCGATTACCTATTGTTGTATAAATTAATTCATAATCACCTCTCGTGTCGGCATTTACCGTCGGTTATAACTTTCTGCGCGCCACGCCCTAATTTGCGTAATACCGGCATTTTTCATGCGAAATCAATTTGTACCCCGAACGCTATCACACGCATTGTAACACAACCAAATACATTGCGCTATGATCTAGAGCTTCTACCCCTTGTATTCGCTCTTTGATTTCTGTCCATAATTCATTTTATCCTTATTTATTTATTTATTTATTTATTTATTTATTTATTTATTTATTTATTTATTCTCTTGCTTCATTCATGTCCGTACTACTGCTTCCTCCGGTTTTATGTTTCGTTTTCTTTTTTTCTGTTCTTTGTGCAACAAAAGTGAATCATTGCTAAGGCTTAGAGCTGTGCATGGGAAACTTTTCAAAAAATTGAATGAATGAATGAATGAATGAATGATAGGAACCACCTCCCTGCCTCCGCCTGGGAATTTAGGACATGTTCCATAATTACCTCCTGCGGCGACACGGAGACAATCAAAACAACGCATTGTCAACGCTCTTCGGCAGCCTCGCCGAAACTGCTGCCATGCATAACCAAGTTTGTGCGTTTGAGTGCCGAAGCTGAAGCTAACCGGCTCTCGGCCCGGCGCCCTATACACTAACAGCACTCCTTGCAACATACACACAGGCAGCTCGAGCGCTGGCGCTGCGAAACGCGCCAGCGATAGAGCTGCCGCCCAAAGCGCGTTGCGCTTTGGCTTTCGTCAGCGTCCAATCCGGCCGATAAAGTGCCGCCCTAATTGTACTAAATGCGTCGCTCGCGCCCTTTCCGCAGAGGAGCAGCTAACGCGCTCCTGTCGTACGACTATTTATTTTATGCGCTCCTGCAGTCTCAGCGTCGGGGTCATGCGACCGCTGACGCCGGGGGGCTTTCGCCCTCGTGTGCGGCAAGTGTGCGGTGGACGTGTCGCTACGCATTACTCGGCGCAAGCGATGGGTGCTGAGTTGCCTAATTCTGACAAGGGGGTACACCACCTTCGCTGCTCTTGCCTGCCATTCCGGGCTCACGTAGACACACTGCGTGGCCGTAATTGGTGGTTGCCCTAAGAAACACGCTTCTAATTATGCACAAATCAGACATTACCTAGGCGGTTTTTATTTATTATTCAGGTTTTTTTCAGACGCACTTGAGATTTTTGGACACCGAATAGGCTCTCCAAGCTTTGTGCTCGCATTTCGTCCCGAAATGCTAAACCATTGGGCGAAGAGAAGCACGCCACGCCAGGACTGTGTTGCATCGTATGCGTTGCCTACGAAATTCCGTTGAGCCTACGACCATTTAAGGAAACACATGTTGCTTAACAACAGTTTGTATTCGTACTTACGGTGCTTCTTGCAGCAGCGTATGCTGTTTGCAGACACGCGCGTGATAGGAAGAAGCAGGGAAGCATTAGCCAAAGGAGTGATCGAGGCGTGTCACATTAAGTAGAAAGGTGAAGGATGCGTTACTGTTTCCTCCATATCCAAATAAAAGTGAATGGGAACATTTATACGCGGTTGTAAGCTAGCGTGTCTTCTCATGCTGCTCTTTCGTCGTGTGTGAATCTTTGGCGGGCGTGTATAACCTTGGTATATGTTCGGGTGGTGGGCTGAAATTAGAATGTGTTAAAACACTGGCGCTCATTCTGTCTTCTCCTTCTTTTCCTAAAGTTTCCTTACATTGCGCCACCTCACCTTATTAAGACATTTAGCATGCTGCGTTGTGTGATTGAGCTACCTTGTTTAGGGATCCGATAATTGCATGAGAGTTTCGTAATGAGCACTGGGGATGATCAGTGATAAGAAATGTCGTTAACATAAAAAAACGATCTCTTTTGACCGTCTACAAACACGCGTACTTTAATTACCTTTTAAGAGGTAACTCTAGAAAAACGTCAATATACGTTGACCAAAAAACGGTGGCCGGTGCTTCATCGCTCTTAAAGTCTGTGACGACCGCGACAGTTGGTGAGGTTGCGTGCAACGCGTTACATGGAGGTTCAACAAAATTTAAGGGATAAAACCAATAAAATTTTAGCATCTTTTTGCAGACTTATTTACCGCTGCTTTGGCAGATCAATCTCATTCCTATGCGTCCTTATTTTCAGAATTAGCAGGGACAGTTGGGCGAGTTGGTTGAAGTTCATCTTTAAAAGGCGCGAAAAAAACCACAACGGACAGGACAGCGCGTCGTCCTGTCTCCTTCCTACCTGTCCGTTGTGGTTTTTTTCGCGCCTTTTAAAGATGAACTTATTTTCAGAATATGCACCGTGAATACGGAATCACTGCAGCATGGTGATTTGAGCACTAACGAAGACGGCAGCGCTCGAAAACAACCATAAAGCGGGATTACGACGACGCTAATGTTCATACACACATTGCATCCAAGTGTTTGCCGGCTCCCGCGCATTTCTACGCCTCACATGTGCTTCAGCTACCGAATGTCGCCCACCTGTAGCTTCAGCTAATTTTTCCTTCTTTTCGACCTCTAAAAAGAGTTAGGCGACAGAAAAGGCGCTAGCGGCGTTCTTTCTGTCTGTTTAAGTCTCCATCGCTAAGCCTCCACGCAAAAAAAAAAAAAAAAAAACCATGACGAGAGAAGCGCGCCAACCCGAGCGTGTTATTCAATAAAATGCAAATACAAGACGACAGGTGACAGCGGGCAGCAATTTACTGTTCACAATCACCTAACGTTTTACAGGAACAGAAAGACAAAAGATGCATGTTCTGTCCAAGAGCGTAAGGACGTTTCTAAGAAATGATTGTAAACTAAAAAGTTGGTGGCTAGAATGTGAACATTTCTAGCAAAAGATTTGAAAGCCCTGAAAATTATTTGCCCTGAAATCAAATGCATAATTAGGTAAATACTCAAGAGAATTTCGGTACTCAGTTTTTGAACTAATCACTTGAGCTCAAGTATTGGAGTGCATATGGCTTAAAGGCACACCGACTGGAAACGAACCTTGAAACTAGCACTAGTTTTGGCTTAAGCACTGTCATGCATTGGTCAATTAATTTTTTTTAACAAAACACATTTCTTTTTCCGCGGTGAAGCTCAAAATTTGCAGGGACACCAATGTATATCATTGGAAACTTTTGGAACGCATATGCCACAAGTGGCACAATCTTCAGAATTCGTTTCGAGGGGTATTTCGAAGTTAACGCCTACAATTCGTTGATTACAATATTCACTGTGAAGTGCCAAAGGTTAGTTAGCAACTCTTTGTCTTTTAGTAAAATATCCATTTCAATTTCTCGGGCAAACAATATTATCCTTTGAAGGTAACCTAGATCAGAGAGAGAGAGAGAGAGATAAAAGCGAAGGAAAGGCAGGGAGGTTAACCAGGTTGTACCCAGCTTGCTACCCTACACGAGGGGGAGGGGGAAATATAGGTCAGGAAGTGTGACTTTCGTACATACCCCGGCCCAGGTTTGAACTTCTGTATGTGTAAGAAAAAGCATTTTACGTATATCTATGATTATGTCTCTGCCGTTTTTTTTCTTCCTCTCTACTCTGTTACTACGTCTAATACTGGCTGCTCTAGCTACTGTACCGTTCAGCATAAGATTCCGCTGGTGCTTTTATGCCATTGAAATTGCTCACAATACTTCCCTGTTTGACTATGCACGTCTACGTGCTTCTAACGTTCATGAGGGTTCACTGCATCTTTCCAATGTTCTGTTTCTCA
Organism: Rhipicephalus sanguineus; assembly: GCF_013339695.2. Classification (NCBI taxonomy): domain Eukaryota; kingdom Metazoa; phylum Arthropoda; class Arachnida; order Ixodida; family Ixodidae; genus Rhipicephalus; species Rhipicephalus sanguineus. The sequence continues at coordinate 156,715,550 of NC_051176.1, forward strand.
TACGCTCATACTCGGCACTCTGTCTTGTATTCATTTGCCACACTTCACACAAGTATACATGATCCCTGCAAGCTCGTTACATTTATGCTTTGGCAAATCCTGCGTCTGCAGTTGCGGACAAGGGGTCAAAATGAAACGGTCGTTTGTCTCTCTGTTAGATGAGAGAGATTGCCTATTTCCTGTCGTCGTGGCTCAGACCTAAGGTCGGTTTTTCTTTTGTTCGGAAATTGCTGTTCTTTAGATTTCATCCAGAATCTCTATGGCATCCATATCGCCGTGTTCTCAAGCTTCATATTCTTTCCTCGGCCAGTAGAGTGAATTCGTCTGCTTTCCGGCTCACTGCTGGTAGGTTAGCCTGCTTTTCGGGATTTTATCCTTTTTATTACGCCGAATAGAAGACAAATTCCGGTCATCACTACCTAATCATTTTGCGACCTTTACAATGCACCTAACATATCTACATTACGTAAAATAATGGAATTGGTATAGAGCAAGATGCGTATGTTGTTTCCGGTTTTCCCCGCATCGGATTTTCTATGGGTACCTAAGATTACTGCGACTTCGGAAAAGAATATTCAATGTTCGTAAGCCCCCTTGCTCCAGCAAACTCTGTCAATACAGTATATACTACATTATTTTCACTGTAAATACCAGAGTTCCGAACTGCCTCTTCACTACCCTGTCTTTTTTTGGCAGTTTTCAATTAAAGCCGGCGGTGAATGCAGTATTCTGAGTTTTTCTTCTCTCTCTTTCAGGAGGTTAAACGATCGACGTCGTTGAACTTGACTAGTTGAATCCACTTTCTCTGGGTGGTGCTTTTTGTTTCCGTACAGTGTAGTGAGACCTTATATAAGAAATTGGTCTTGCGGCTGTGCGAATACTCGTACAGAGGGCCTTGGGCGCAGAAACCTTGTCTACTCTATAACACCACCGAAATACTTAGGACTCACAAAATTACACAAATCTCCACCACTGAGGATATGTGTGCTCTTTTGAGGAACGCTGCAGCGTTGCTTGATCACACCAGTTTGGTTATGGTGGCCTGAAAGCACGGCAACATTCCACAGTCAAGCACGTTTTCTGCTTTTCTACAGCAAAATACGGTCATTGTGATTCTCTTGCTGTGACTAGTGTCAGTCGCGTCAGCAACGATGTTTTAGCCACTAATGCAACACCACCGCCTGGTGCAGTCTAATAGTAGTATTAGTTTTTTTAACCTTTAGATTTCATCTTCTTATTGTAAGATATGTAATGAACAAGACAGCGACAGAGACAAGGTGGTAGATGCCGCGTTTGTCGAAGATCAGGCCGTTTCGTCAAGCGCGGACCCCAAGCCTGGCTGTTCCTAACAATACGCCCCAGTCAGACGATGCCGATGTCCGTTATCACTGCCTTCTGGCTTGTGAGCTCACTTACGACGACTAGCCCTTCATTCGCACTGCCAGTATGTCGCCCGAAGGCCGTGTGGATCACAACGGAATGGGATCCATCGCTGATCAACTGGGCGCCGACAAGTTCGGAGGGAAAACCAGCGAGATTGAGATGCCTTTGGACACCCGTGACAATCTTGGTGTAGGACACCTCCGAGCTTGCTCGCATCCTTCGTCCAGCAAGTATGTGCTCACTCGAGACGCAAACATCGAAGAGGACCATGCAGCTCAGCCATGCGACCGCAATTGTCATGCGACCAATTAAAACACGCGACCACCATGACACAGTCAGCGCTATCGGCCAGAGCCATCGTCATCAGCAGTATTCCAAGCCAGACCACAGCGCGTCCGAGACCTGCGACCGCTACGACATAGCCAGTGTCGGCTACCGGAAGCATCTTTGGCAAATATTCAAGCGAAGTCCCAGCGTGGCTGAGCCTGGCCACCATGTAACAGCCAGTGCCGCCCACCGGAGTATGCCGACGCCAAGCAGCCCAGGTGGTATTAAAGCTGCGTGAGCGCACACCAGAACTCTTTGAAGTTTTCGGGTTAGCTGGCTTCAAGCTCTTGTGAGGATGTTGCAACCAACACGGCATTAATTGCGCACAATGCAGGCAAGCTCAGCGACGATGTCGGGTGATCCGCACGCCGAGGACACTGGTGACGTCCGAGGAGTACGAGGTGGTCACTGTGCTCACGGCGGCGGGATCCTTGTCTGAGTGAGCTTCGACAGCACCCCTAAGCGCTCAGGTGCCGATGGAGTCCTGAGCCTGAATGTTTCGAACCGAGAAGCGTGAACTGCGTTCCCGGGCAACAGGAAGCCGTCAGCGGGCCACCGAGGAGGCCTGGGATGCTGTGCAGGATGGCCCGAGCTACTCGGGAACACGAGTTTGCTCGGAGCTCGCACTACGGCGGTCATGACAAGAAGACAGTGCGGAGCGCGCGATACCAGCGTTGACAAAAACGGCTACAAGAACGAGCATGGCGTCAAAAACGCATGTGCGGCATTTGCGGCGGTTTTCAAAGGAACACCGCGTGCGAAGGCGTCAGTGCCGTTACTCAGTCAACATTTCAATAGCGTGATTGTCGCGCTATCTTTTTGCCAACTGAACATCGCGCCTCACACAGGCGTGCTCGTGGGCGTTTGTCCTCTTTCAGGCAAGTTCTTTCGTTCCATCTGCAGCATGGGAATTTTCACTCTCGAATGTAACAAGGTCGCACGCGCAGCACTCTCGTGCACCTCGTTTCCCTTCTCACCAATATTACAAATAAATAAATGGACGGGTTACTGCCACTTACATTACACGTCTGAAGATTTTTCCGCAGTAACGAATCGGTAGAAACAACGTCTCCACAAACAAGTAAATAGGAACATTTATCGCTCCAAATGCCACCAGGGGCGGTTGCTTCATGGCTGTGAGTGGGTGAGTGGTACGTCGTGAGCGCGGTAAAATTGAATGCGAAACATCGTAGCCACGTGATGATATAACCTTTAGTTCTTCGTGCGTGTGTGCATAGTCTGTGCGATTAAGCTCATAGATGAATCGTGCCGCTCGTTGGCGTTGCGGCTTGAGCACTGCTCCTCGGCAAGAGCAAACGCGGTGGGCAGACCCGATCCTCGCCGCGGGCGTCTGTCAATCAGATTGACGCGTGAACTAGGGTGCAAACTCGTTGCTTCTGAAAAGGCCCCAGTTGACTCGTGACTTTCATAGTGCCAGTGTTACTGTCAAGTGTTTCATGCCGTCACGCTAAGCAGCAGCTTCTTCGCATATAAAATAATTTGGTCAGCTTGCACTGCTTGTGCAAGGCTGGAGCAATCGGAGGAGCTTGTGATCACCTAGCTTCTTCCAAATTTTACGTGGCTCGTCTACTCAGTATGCTTGATCTTCTTCGGAGTGAATACCACGTCAGTTCAGTTTCAATTTTGATGCTATTAATTAGCTAGTTCCTAATGAACATAGTTCTTCCTTAAATAATAATGTTTTAATGAACACGATATTAATTACCCATGTTCAGATAGCAAAGTTTAATTCGTATGGAGCTAATTAGCATAATCACAATTAACACGATCATAATTAGCATGAACTTAGTAAGCAAAGCCCTAATTAGCTAGGCATTAGTTATCGCGCTTCCAATTAGCATCGTGTCAATTATCATGTCCTTAATTAACTCGGTCTTACCTTTACACGGCTTCATTAGCATCGTCTCTGTAAGATGTGGCTTAATTAGGTTGGTCTTAGCGTGACTTGGCTTAATTAGCTTCGTCATAGCACGTCCTGACTTAATTAGCTGAGTTACCGCCCAGCCAATTAGCTAATCTGCCGGACATACGTGCTCGGGGAGCGAGCAGGCAATGAAGAAGAGGACGAAGAAGGTGCTCGACCGCCGAGCAACGCACTAGAATGCACAGGTCGACCATGATTATTATACACGTGACCTCGGCGATTAGCTCCTTCGGGGCGTTAAACCCCAGATATTATTATTATTATTATTATTATTATTATTATTATTATTATTATTATTATTATATTATTATTATTATTATTATTATTATTATTATTATTATTATCGCCGATTAGCTCTAGCCGCCGTGTTTTAAGGCGCTCGGCCGGAGCTAATCTCAGAGGCCACGGTGCTGATTATTCTAAAGGGTACTTAGTGCTGACATTAAACGCTTGAAAATGAATGTAAACAGCCTGCACCTCTTAAAAATATCGTTAATAAAGGTTTCTTACACTTTTCTTGAATGGGTGCACTTCTGCACTCAGTGGAACGACAAACAAGTGAAAGCAGATGCCTCTGGTTTGAAGACACCACCCAACTTTGTCGACCGCCCTTGACGTGACGCCGCTTTCCATTGGTTACGATGGAACGCAGCGCGCGCTGAGGGATAGATTTGGCCTTTTCGTACTGTTAGCTCGTTCAAAAGGGGGTGTCGCCAGAGCTCGGGAAGATTCCGTGTTTCGTCAAACTCGGGCCATACTGCATAGCACCCCTGGACGCCGTCCTCCAATGGTGGCATAGGTGCTTCCGGCAGTAGTAGGGTCCTGGTGTCCATGACCGAGTAAGTGTGGACGGCGTTCCTTGATTGGAGAGACCCACCATGCCGATAACGTACGAGGACAGGTGGCTTCAGCCTTAAGGTTCAGTTTTCGCAGACTGCGTCATTGTAACGAAACGACGCAGAGACAGCACCCTTGCTCCGAGCCGCCTGTTTTATTCTCCATCCTAGTTCTCGACTTCCCGCTAGCTTCCCACGCGCCTGAAGCCCAGTGTCGTTCTTCGTCGTCACATCTAAATAAAGTTGGTTGGCGGGCGTGTTTATCTCATGCTATTTTTTCTATTTTGGAGCGTGTCCTGAACTTTGTGGCTTGGTTGGTATCACAGATGATGCTACTGCGTTAATGGTACCCTCTGTCAAGGCGTATGCTTTTTTATCACAACTGCTTGAAATAGCGTTTCTGTCGTTGTAACTTTCCTTCATTATGCATACATTTTATCTGCCACAACGTGCGTGCGCAAAGAATGGTAGAACTTGTAGAACTGAAATTTCAGCACAATCCGCTTGACGCTTTTTGTTCATAAATCTCCCCACCGTGTCCCCATGTGTAGGGTAGCAAACCGGTTGCCCTATACTGGTTAGCCTCCCTACCTTCCCTTATCTATTATTTCTTGTTCTTCTGAGCTGTTCATGTCATTTCTTTCTATGTTTCCTCATCGGAAAGCGAAAGAGCATGTCGCCATCTAAGACGCATAAGTCGAGTTTATTGAGATAACAATTTTAGCGAAAATTTGCCTTCGGCGTCGTCGTCGCCGTGGTGGTCCGTTAAAGGTCCAATTGCAATGTGATCCTATCGCGCCTTTTTGGCGGAACGCTGAGGAATAGAGATAAAGCTTACGAAAGAGCGCGCGACGAGGTTGTGGTGGGAAACAGTGAGCGTGCGCGCGAAAGATAAGGGTAGGGGGCTTGCAGTTGAGGCGTGCGTCTGCTGCTCAAGTAAACGCCGCCTTGAGCGATCAGGATACGGCAAAAGTAACGAAAGGCGGCGCGAGCGGCCTATCTTGCAAGTAGGTAATGCACGGTGGTTACAAATGTTGATCAAGCCGGTCTTTGCGTGACTACCTCTACCGGCCTCCCCGGATCTCCCGCGCCTAATGTTACGGCTCACGTTATCTTAAAAAAGTGAGACGCAGCTCCATGCGACTGCTTATTTCTGCTTGTGTCCTTCATAACGCCAGCCTCGTGAAAGTCTTGTGTTCGTAGCCATCAAGCTAGATGAGTTCGCGTTTATCTGTGCCACCGACACCATGCCTGTTCGCTTAATTAGTACGCGAATGTTTACTGCTTTATACATAGCCGATATAAATACCAACATTTTACGGCGTAAGCTGTTACGACCTCACGGCAACACACGATTCTGGTGACGTAGTTGCCCGCCCCCGCCACCACCAGTGTCCGTCGCAGCTATCGCGCAAAATTAGGCGAAAAAAGAATACAGGGTTCGAGCGGCATTTGCACCCAGGCACACTGCGTGGCAGTCGAATATTCTACCCCAGAGCCACGCCAGTGGTTGCGTTGATGGTATCGCTTGTCAGGTGTGTTGATGCATGACGCTTGTCAAATGCGTCAGCACACCTCCTTATTGGGCTTTGCCAAACGCATAGGTGTTGCGCAGGCAAAGCACGCTTTACAGGGGCATTAGGATAATACTGAAATCTCATTGTATTGCTCTTTGCATTTCAACGGCCTGTCACTTTCCAATGAGACAATCTTGGAGCTCAGGCCGCTAAAATCAGCGCTCCGAGAAGCGCCCGCTTTTAAAAATTTCTAAATATGTCACATTTACTAAGTGCATTTCAGTGTTCTCGGCTGGTTGCTGATATGGCCGCTCTTCGGATGACGGAGTGATGCATTCCTCTTTGCGCCCATTTCACTCTCATTTGCACTCAGCAATAACGGCTTACACACTCCAGGTTTATTAAATGAATGACACACCTAAGCTTTCACTTTGTAAATTAGGTGACACGTACAAAAAAGAGAACAAAAGTTATGCAGACCCAGGGTGTCGGAACGAAATGTTTTTCGTTTCGGTTTTAGTTTCGTTCCACCGCAAAGAGTTCCGTTCCGTTTCTGTTCCGGAGTGGAAAAAAAATGTTCCGTAACGGTTCGTAACGGGTTTTTATGCAAAAATTTGAAGTTAAGATGATCATTAAAAAAAACATTGGATAGAGTTACTTGCCCTCCGCTTAAAAAAGTGGGACAGGGGTAAAACACGTTCTTCAGAGGAGCGGGAGTAACTTTACCACGAATTCCTACCAACTATATAGCACAAACCAGTATACACTTTAAAGTCATAGTACTTATTTTCTCAAAAGTCAATTACGATTTTTTTATCGGGCTCAATGCTTTGTGTCAAGGGAGTGAGCACGATCTCAGAAGCAGCACGTCATTGAGTGTACTCTCTGATGTGCGAGACCGCTGTTCTTCTAGAAACATCGCCAGGTCTGCGCGGAACACGCAGCACAGGCACAGCGAAAGCTGGAAGAGCGGCCTTTCTAGAGCCCGCTGTAGACTCTTGGGGGAACTAATACAAATACCTATGCAAGCTACCCACTACGCCATAAATCATCGTAATTTTTCTGAAGTAGCGAAGCACCCGCTATGCCATTTTTCGTCATTCTTCGGAAAATCGTGGTACCCGCTGCACATTTGTAAAGCATTATGTGCACTTTGTGCTGTGGTTGATGACGATGAACAATTATGGCTGAGCCCTTTGTAACGGGTTGGAAGCATTCAACGACCGACTTGTTGCGCAATTCGCATTGTGTGACGCCAGTTTGTTATTTTATTCTTCTGCCACGCTATATTTCACATGTTAACACGATTCCTTGCCCGACATGGCGCCTGTATAGAGTATTTTTGCGAAGGAGTTACAAGCACCAGCGTGGCTCCGTGGTGGAATACTCGGCTGCCAAGCAGAGATCGTGGGTTCGAATAACATCCGGTCCTAGAAAGTTGTTTCTCATTTCCTTTTTCCTCATTTCACGCGATAGCAGTTACGGACACCGGCGGCGGCGCGCAACTATGGCGCCAAAATCGGACGTCATCTCATAACAGCGTTCGCTGTAACAAACGTCAGCGCCGACAACGCCCTTTCCACGCTTGCAACCGTGACAGGCGCGAAAAAGTCCAATAGCGTTAATATTTTATCGCACAATTTCAGCATATTTTTGCTTTGGGATTCCTGCGACGCGTACGCGCTAACACTGTACCCTGAGATATACATAACGGCTCATGTTGCATGACCTCAGTTGTTCCAGATTGCCAAGTTTTGTCGTGAACCGAAAAACGATTGAAAAAATTTCGGTTTCACTCCGGAACGAAATAATATATAAAGTTTCGGTTACGTTTTCGTTCCGGTCAGAAATATCGTTTTTTCGTTTTTCGTTTCTGGTTTTCGCTCCGTTCCGACACCCTGTGCAGACCCAACGTACATTTTGGAGATACAACTGCAGTTGGAGTGGAGGTTACTTCGAAAAGAATGTTCGAACATGTCTGTGCAGCCATTAGTGTTCACCGGAGGACCGCAAATGCTGCGCGAACAGGTTTCATGTCTTCTAGCTGAATATAATGCGACACTACACTTGTAGACACTTCGTAAGAGATTCGTGAACAGGGGAAGAAACAGAAATTACCGACATAGCTTGCCAGGCTAACCGCGTCTGTGCAGAAGACCTAAACCAACCACGAACGTTTATCTTAGGGAGCGCACCACCTGAATTCTTGTCCACCACAAAGGTCACAACGTTAACCTTACGCACTTTGGCCGCCGTTGTTTATGTCCTACACCGTTTGCGAGCTATGTGGAAATGAAGACATTAAGTTAGACGAGTGCACGCGAATAAGTATACGCAGTGGTTTGACAAAGACGATGACGGTTGTCGTGTGAGGAATGGTGACAGTTGTTCTGTGCACATAGACGAACCGTACACGTAATGGTTAGTTTTTAAAAAAATATGTATCTATTCCTTCTGCCATAGCGCAGGACTGACGGAGAATGGGCCCAGTGGCACACAGAATGGCTCCAGTGCAAAGAAAATCAAGTAAATCAAATAATCTGTGGAATATAGTGCACTATGCTATCAATGGATTGATCTGATTTTTAAATAACTGTGAGAAAGTGTCGTACGATCAGATTTCATGAAGCAGTTTGTTTCCTTTATTGGAAGAACATAGTCGTCCTTGCTTGAGCTGCTTTGTCGGTCACCCTAAACGAGTTTACGTATACCTATGTTTCCTTGTACTAGGCTTGGGTGTACATGACAGCTTCGTAAATAAATAAATAAATAAATAAATAAATAAATAAATAAATAAATAAATAAATAAATAAATAAATTCAGGAGCCACGCCTGAATTGGCACCTGGAATGGTAGAAAAAGGAAGCTTCACTTAAAAACAAACGCTGTTTCACCACGTTTTCCAACTGGCATGCAATTGTTTGCACGGTCCTTAAATCGAGCTCAAAGAGCGCCATATCGTGAACACGATATGGAGAAGGCAACAATGACCGACTTACGCATAGTTACGCCCAAGGCATGTTGTGTTCGCGTTCGCAATTCATACGGACGCGGTCACATATGCTGAGACTGCAGCGCGCCCAAGAGAGCGCTGCAAAAGCACCCGCTCAGCTGTAAAGCAAATCAAGCGTCTAATGTTGTCCGGCAAAAGTGGCTCAGGTAGTAAAAAAAACGATATCAGCTGTCTGCATCCGAAGAGGACACGGGAAGCGACGGTAGCCTTTTTTAAAGACCATCGTTCCAGTTACGCTTTTCTTCTTCTCCCTTTCAAAGTTTGCTCATTCTTTTCGGTGCGGCGGACTGATTTTTATCACTTTACTTAAAACACGTTCTGAGCATTTTATTAAACTGAAAGGAGCTTTTCACGAGCCGGATGAAGAACAACGACCGAAGAATGCAATTAAATTGCCAGCGAACGTTGTACCGCTATAGCCACCCCATTTTTCTTTCTTCTTTTGTAAGCGCTTGAGGGTAAAAAATATGGTGTATTCAGCTTATGCTTTAACTCGTAGCGCTTCAATTTACGTGCCTAATGCACGCTTTTTCCGCATCACGCACAAGAATTTGAAACGCTTCGCTCGCTATGTAAAAATGGCTTCGCGCAATCTCCTTACACGCTTGAGCGCCGCTTGCGCCTTGGCCTGCCTGCAAGATTTTTCGCATAAAATACGGCTGGAAGGCCGGTGCAAAGAAAACAAACGGATTGAAATCAATCGTTTTTGTAGCGTATTTGTGTCCAGTAGCCGTTCTATCAGCTATAGCGACACAAGTAAGAGCTGCTCTTGTGCAGCGGAGCACGCTTAGCACCGTGGCGTTGCCGAAATAGTGCTCTTGGAAAGCCGAAAATGGTTCGGGAGAACAGTTTCAGGTTGAAGGCATATAATACGAATTTAAGTATATTGCCTACAAGCGCCCGTGCACACAGTTGCACGCACATATGCGAACGTGTAGATGGATGGCGAACCAAGAGATCAGTCGTGACTCGTAAGACGCAGTGATCTCCATTTAAAAAAAAAAGAAGACAAAAGCGAAAAACTCACTAAAAGCTGTTTCATCAAAAATTAATTATAATTTCAACGGCAAAGCAATATGGTAAACACGGTCAATGTTTCCTTGCCTTCTTCTTTCATTATCTTAACTATCGCAGTACTAATTCTACAACTTGGCCAATCACACAGAAGAAGGAGAAGGAGAAAAACAAGTGAATAAAGGCTGAAGAAAATTAAAGAACTATTAGTTATCTTTCTATAAGTGCACCTTTGAGGTCTGCTCGCGAGAGCTCGTGATGTTGGACACGTTATTAGCGAAATCTGACTAATTCCAAGCAGGTCTCACGAACGAAAACGATTGTTACCTCGGTGGTCTCATATGAGGGAGGAATGAGGCACTTTTTCGGGGAACATTCTGAATTTATTAACTTAATCAGTGAATTACATGTGTTTTCCACATTAAACTGCGAATGCATTGGTATTCATCTGCATGAAATGAACTTCTAACCCTTTATGATTAAAATTGAGAAGCATCGCAACAAGTAATTTTATCGCACCCCAATAAAGCTTGCACCATTGCTTTGAAAAAAAAAAAAAGACACTGTAAAGGCACTTCGCGACAACGTAGCTCGACCAGAGGTATGGTGTCATGTCCGTCGTCTTATTTCACACTTTAATCGTCAACTCTGACATTTCAAATATTTCTCGTTGGTTCACAAGGGCACATGCGCAGCGTGAAAAGTCTATGCGTGGGCTTCTAATCCCTCGCGAGCTGGACAAAGTTCATTTATTTCTGTGAACTTTGACACATTCTCTGAGCATGAAGGTCAGAATCAAAACGACTCGAGTTGAGAAAAAAATAAAACAGACAGACATGCAGGGCAGCAATACTTCGCTCTGCCAATTTAGCTTTATGGTAATTGAGCGTAGTGTGGGCGTCTGCACTTGAGAACAATATCTTGCGAGCACACTCCTTTGTGTCCTATGCGCTCTTGTCTGGGCATAGACAGCACCACATCCGAAGACCTAATTTAGCAGGATTTAGGCTTGCTCCACAGCTCCCAGAGATCTTTCCTCCTACAAAGCGCGGTGTGCTGGTGTTTACAGCACTCGGCTGACATATGCCAGTACAGAGTTCTAATGAAACCAACGTGGCCTGTTTTTCGATATCGAATTCAAACTGACTTAAGTCTTTTGGTAGAGTAATTTTCATCTGACCTTTGCACGAACGCATACAGGATTACACACAAAGTTCGAGCGTAGAGTGCATAGGATGCATATAGGCAGTAGCGCGAGTAGGCAACGAGTCGAAGCCACACGAGGAAATATATAGACGGCGCTGCGAGCGGCTGCGGGAGGCTGCTGCAACAACCTTCGTCAGGCGGCTTTGCAGCAAGCGTCCGGTGCAACTGCTGTAACGTGGCGTCCGACTCAAGTAGGACTTGTGACATCTTGCCGTCCCAATAAAGTGTGCGGTTTCCACTCCCGTTCAGTGGGACTCAGCGTCTACATGACGGCAGTTCGGAGCACATCTGGGCTGAGATGGCAGTTCTTCGTTCGCGAGAGATGTTTGAGGTCGTTTGCCATCACCTCGTTGGAAATCACTGTTGACTAGTTTCTATTGTAGTGAATCCTTTTTTATTCTGCTACAAACTGCATCGTGAGTCGGATCCTCGGTTCTCAGAATCAGTATTCTACGTGACCGAAGCGACGGCGGACAAACTTTACTCGGCGAGCGGAACTGGGAGGAGCGGCTACTCAGTTCGGCTTCTCATTTCGCAGGCGCAGGGACCGGGATACACGAGCAAACCCAGAGCCAAACTTTCCATTTGCCCGGTGTTCTCCGATTTCATTTGGAGCTTTCAGCCGGTTCGCTCCGGTTTTGTCTTCCCTATGACGTGCATTTTTGGTTTCCAAGATATTTCAAAGCGTTGTCCCCGGAGAGACGACGTGCCGGCTCGGCGACGAGGCGTTCGGAGAACCGGCGGAAAGAAATAAGGAAAGAGCTTTATCCTCGCCGGAGACAGTCGCGGTAGCAGCAGCAACAGCGTCGTTCATTTCCATCTGACATCAGAGGGGACAGAATGTGGTCCCAAAGAAAAACGAAATCGGCGCCATTAAAGAGAGAGACCGAATGAAAGGCCGCATGCGTGGCTTCGTTGAATAGAGTCGCCAACAAAGGCGACCGAGCCGCCGAGAGCGACGGCTTTTTTTCTCTCTCTCTCTCTCTCTCATTCTTCCTGAGATCTCCGCCCTTGCCTGGCTCCTGAGGCCGGTGGTGATGGCACCGTTGGTTGGATGGAAGCTGACTGTATCCCTCAACAGTCACGGTCGTGAGGCCAAATAGAAATGAGCGAGAAGTGCTACAGTAAAAACGAGCGCGCCTGCCCTTTCGAGCATAATATTTCATAAAAAGAACAAATGTCGACACCCTTCCCCACTCATCTGATCTTTCTTTCCAAAATATATCCAACTGATGAAGAAGTTGAAGATTCCGCACGACCTCAACAAAGCCAACATCGAATATGCCGGGCCTACCAGTCGCAGATACTAACTGACGTCACCCCTTGGTCTAGCGTGAATCGCGTGCTGTGGTTAACGCGAACGGAAACGCGGCACGGACCTTTCCTTCCGCTCTGCCTCGCTATTACGCGCTGTTTGCTTTGCTCAAACTATTCGCACCTGTATAAGAGGACATCCACTGCTTTCGCGTTCACCGTCCAATGGTGAACCTGCGCTGAAATAATGAACGGGTTCTGTCCTGTATGAAAAGGTCGTCTAGTTTCGAAGAATTCTTATCATTTTAAAATCTTTTCACGCTTAGCCGAATTTCCCGTAACGCCTCGCCATTTATGACGCAGGGATCGATCTCTACGGAGGGTGCGTAATGAGAAAAGGATAAGATCGAAGAAGATAAAAGTTGAAGCACGAGCATTGCTTATTATAAAATTTTTAAGACGCGCTTGAAGCAGCGCCGGATCACAAGAGCAAGTGTTGACACTGAGGATGTCTCAACTATAACAATGTCTAATTACAGCAACACGTCTATTTATTTGCCATGATTACCTAACGTCGCCATCATGAATTCAAAACTGGGTACTGTAGTAAGGTTAATATAATAGTTGTGCATCTCTTTATCATTTATAGTAGAAGTTGTCGACTCTATATAATTTACCCGTTACAGTGCGTTTGCAGGAGGTGTCACAAGCAATACCTCAAATATTTCAGCCATGTACGCCGGCGCCCTTCAGCAAATGGCCATCATTTCTTCAAAAGGTGTCAAGGCAGTATGTGATACTCCTGCGTATGCACTTGGATGTAGTGCCCAACGAAACCTGCTGCTGGTGGCGTTCAGGTTCAGTGATGTGCTATTCTATGTTTCACGACAAAAGTCTGTGGAAAATGACAGTAAATTTATTATGCTCTCTCTTCATCTTTCTTAGGCCGGGAAACGCGCAGTATCTTGTAAGCTGACGTTTCAAAACCTATCTCATAGCTGATTATTCAAGCCTGCAAAGGAGCGTCGCCCCGTCTGCGTGCTCCGTCCTTCTCTGCTTCCTTTCACCTTGGTGCGCAAATGCTTTACGCTCTGCTGTTGTGGTTGTGGGCATTTACGCGTACATTCGCCGTATACGGGCATTGCGTCGCGAAGGAACGTGAAATATTGTGGAAGATGCATTATTGTTATAGTTCAGAAGCTGTGGGAGCTGCGTGTTCAGTGGTAGAGCTCTTGGTCATTTGGAAATCAGAGATGTTATATTGACAAGTTGAGACATATGCCTGTTCTACAACCTTCAGATAGCATGGTACCAACGTAACACATCGTCTAAACCGCAGTAGAGACCTCATCCCCCCCCCCCCCCCTCTTCAAAGTGTTCTTATATAGCTACGGAGTGGTGCCCCTCGGAAATTTGTGCACAGACACTGTCTGCCGCAGGCCACTTCTTAGAAACAACTATCTTTTCACGGGTCGCTTTCGTCGCCGCTAACACGAAGGACAAAAGTGCACTGTTCCTTATTCCATGCACACCTGGCATATGTGTTTTACTGCTTCCTCTGATCTATGGTGCCGCTCTATATTCGCCACGCGAGCATCATCAGTCGCCAAGATACGATCAGGCGACAGTTCTTATCGCCTCATGCAATATCTTGCTCACTACGACACACGCCTTCGCTGCATTGAGGACAACGCAAATCATGGTGGCCAGCATTTAATGAATCGATTAATGAGAAGGAAATATATATTTTTCACCGGCTTCCGCTGAACAGCGCCAAACGCATGCTGCTCAGGCCATACCGTTATTGTTCTGTAAGCCAGTGTGCTGGAAGCTTCAAGTGTGTACTTCAGAGTTATCTATTTCAAAAGGGTTTATCGATAAAATCACCCAGAGTTGAGTCTCTTGGAAAGCGTACCACGAACGTGCTATTGGACCATTTCTTATCCTTTGATACTATACATTATTTGCGTCGATATCGCTCATTATAACGCTGATTTTACTGTGGAACACAACTTCTAGTGTTTCACGTGCCTAAACCACGATGTGACTATAAAGCACGCCGTAGTGGGGGCTCCGCACTAATTTGGACCACCTGTGGCTCTTTAATGCGCACTAATGTCTAAGTACACGGATGTTCTTGCCTTTCACCCCCATCGAAATGTGGCCGCCGTGGCCGGGAATCGAGCTTAGCAGCACGACACCTATATACCCCAGCGGATATTTACTGTGGAACAGAATCAGCTATACATTAAGAGCATGCGAAATACTTATTTCCTGATGCACAATCACGATAGCATTGCGGAGCTGGTAGGGACGAAAACCTTTTAAAGTTAAACCGAAAGGATAGCGCAGTTTTCGGCCCTGCTCGAGAAAGCATGGCTATAACGTGACAACAAGTATGCGCAGCAGTGCCGGAATGGTGTTCCGTGTCCTCGCTTTTAGTGTTATTGACAACTTTAATAGAAAAATTGATGAAACCTCACTGCTATAAAACGGAGATCGCCGCTTATGATTCAGCTCTCCTGCGAAGAATCCAATATACCATCTGTTCTTTAAGTGAAAAACGTTTTATAGTTGACAAGTGCATTTTCAGAAAAGACGGTTACTATAGCCAGCGTGATCACGTTTCTTTTAGATATACATGTAATTGCTGAACTAATGCAGCAGCTACAGTGGCTCTGTTTCTGGATGGAAGGTCCTCTGGTAACTGCTGCCTTATCAGTATAATTTCTGGCGCCTGCTGACGCGTTGTGTGTGTGTGTGTGTGTGTGTGTGTGCGTGCGTGCATGTGTGTGTGTGTGTGTGTGTGTGTGTGTGTGTGTGTGTGTGTGTGTGTGTGTGTGTGTGTGTGTGTGTGTGTGCGTGCGTGCGTGCGTGTGTGTGTGTGTGTGTGTGTGTGTGTGTGTGTGTGTGTGTGTGTGTGTGTGTGTGTGTAGAGGTGCCGCTTTCCGATGCTTACAACTCTTATATCGTTCGGCGAGTCAATAAGAAGGCTATCCTTTCTGCCAAGTAGTTATTGGTCGGACCGGGACGCACACACAAATTGATCGAACGCTGTAAGGCGTATCTGCCAGCGAGCGTATATTGAGCGGCACCGAGACGGCGCATGCTGCGCATTACGCCTGCTTGCAGTTTTAGTGTTTCGGCATCTCTTTGCGCGAGTATATTTCGTAAAAGCGGCGTGTCCTCTTATGAGCATAGTAATTTGTCTTATCCCTTATTGAAGAAAAATGCCAGGGGGAAGCTTGTGACTGTCAGCAAAAAGTCAAGATTGAAATCTTACGTACTACTTTTTAAAGAGGCCAGCTTAGTGTACATCCAAACTGGACGCTCTACTGCGCATCCAAATGTTCGCAGGCATATGGGGGCCTCCTTACGTGGCTCTGTCTGGCGATTCCCTGCCGAACTGCTGCACCACACACAGCACCAATCATTGATTCAGTAACGTTCCCTACTTGGTGTGCTGGTTCATAATATAAAGAAATCTGGAGTACCGAAAAACTTCAGCTCATCGAGAGATAACGATAGACTAAGCAGGCTAAGGAACAAAGGGCCCACATGAATGGCGGTCGGTTATCGTGGAAAACATCTGGGAGGAGTAATTAAAACAACGGTACTGGCATGTTTGCATTGCGCCGCGGACATGGTTGACGCTGTGGGTGGAAGGTAGTGGTTTGTGGAAATGAAAGATGCTTATTTTTGCAACCCATAAGGAAGCATGGCGCAGTATCGTTGGGGGTAGTGGGAACGAGAGTGAAAGAAGTGAGTGCAAAGGAGAAGCCACCTTCTCTAGGCATGAGTACTCCCACCACCAAGCGCCAGGCCGGGGAACATCTCGCCCCATTAGAAATACCGGTGGGTTCCCGGCGGCATTGGGAATTGCACGCAGTTCCTCCCGCATTGGGGTCAGCCGTTCCGACCACTTGACCACCGCTGTGGTCCAGAGGAGTGGGAGATCCCCATCCCCCGCCTCCCTCCTTTTTTTTCTTCACCTTTATTCTGCCTTCTTGCGGCGTTCATAGCCACGAGTCACAAGCTTCACCGTATATTAGCCTAGAGATGAAGGTATGGGTGGCAGCACCGTCGTCGTGTTAGTGTTGATAGGCGTTCGCCGTCATTCATTGAAATAAATGCGGCGGTGTTTCGCAGGGGGCGGTTTGAGACAGCTGTGGGCTAATGACGCGCAATGTCTGCAGTGAACTGTTAATATATTGTACGCCAATTGTATATTATTGCACAACATATGCATAACTTTCCTATTACACCTAAAAAAACGCCATCCGCCGTTCAACAGCACACTACATCGCTCTTAGCCACACCGTCGGTGTCTTTGCATCTCCTTGGTGTTTTTTTGTACATTTTTAGCCACTATGTTTACATTTATGTTGCGCAACTCAGCGAATTCAGTATTTACTTTGATGTCACTGTCACGCTGACTGATTACAGTCAATCAGTGTATTGAGCACACATATCTGAACTTTGTTGTAAGAATTCTCCGTGACGTACGCAGCTGTTACCAAGGTCAGTTATGCGAGCTACGTGGCTCTGAGTAACAGCGCCTAATCAGCATCGACATGTTCTATCACAGACAGCTCATCTTTATCGCAGTAACAGTAAAACTGTAAGTTAAACAAAAAGCAATTTTTGCGTGGGTACGTGAAATGAAAGTGATGCGATGGTCTCGTACTGCTTGACTTAACGACCGCTAATAAAAGACGAAGACAGAGAAGGAAACACAAAACGACTACATGGACATTCCGCGTCCTTCGATGAAGGATCACTCATTGCCGCCCGTGTTGTCGTTTTGTGTTTCCTTCGGTGTCTTCGTCTTTTATTAGCGGCCGTTATGTCGACCAATAAACACCGGCTAGGCCAAACCAGAGTTCTGATGGTTTCGCACTTCGCCGGCAGCGAAGTGGTGCCTCCGTCCGCGCTTTGCTCTCTCGTCTGAAGATGTAGGGGATGTAGACGCGAGCGGTTCAACCTAGGACGATAATGACTCCAGTGGCGCCACATATTTCCTGCCCCACCTAGTGAATCGCCAAATAGACAGAGCACGACCACGCGCACAACGTCGAAGATAATAGGATAAATTAGCCGTGCCGGTTTACCGTACGGTAGGTACGGAAATCATCACATCCAGAGCGTAGCCAGGCATATTTTTAGGGGCAGGTTCAACCACCCTTCATGTATGTCTGTGCGTGTGTATATACGCATTCAAAACTGAAAAAAAAAAATTTGCGGGGAGGGGGGTTGAACCCCTTCGAAATGGGAAATCTCACAGAATAGGAAAGTTTGCAGAAAATGTCGGGGAACCTGAGGCACACTTTTTCTATAAGCTAACGCGATGATAAAATTTACGGCCCCGTATTCATGCAGGAAACAATAGTTTCTACTCTAGAACAGAACTGCTCGCGCAAGTGCCGAATAGGTTGATTTTTCCTGTTTCAATATGCACATTACCATACATCTGACTTTGTTCTCTTGCCTTCAATTGACACCATTCCCTCCAAGTGGCTTCTTTTCGCTCTAATTGTCACCTTTCCAACCGCTTTTACTTCCTTCAGTAGACAGCAGCTACTGTACATGGCAAAACTAATACGTATAATCAGTGATTCCTGCCTGGCACGATTGGTGACTGGTACAGTTCCCCTGATCACAGTGTTAACCCAGAAAAGTTTAAGCAATCAATTGATTACCGCTTTAGCTGCTAACCTGACGTGCCATATTCGTAATTTGTAATGCGTAGTTTTACTACATCTGTAGGCTTTTACACTTTATTTTCTATACCTTGAATGTGGCACTATATATTATGTCTATATAAACCTTAATTGTATTGCGTTCTTAACTCTCCTTTATGTGATGTGCCTCATGGGGCCTTTGAGAGTTAAGTAAAGTAAATAAAGGAGCAATAAATCACAATGAGCCATGATGGCGAAAGTATTAGCGAAGGCGGCCAACCAATGTCAAAACACTTGCGAACAATTAGATGAGCTATTTGGTGCAAGTGATCAAATTTACAACGCTTTTCGCAACCAACAGTTACGTTCTCATTGACTGGCTGCCTTCGCTAACCACATCGGCAACATCAGGTTAGCTAAACTTACTCTTACGTACAATTTTAGAGTAAGAACTTCTTTTTTTAGATATGGACCCGAAGATATGCATATAAATGATTCGCAACACGGTCCCTAACTCTGCAGTTCTTCTGCTATGCATTGAAATATAGCGTGTGGTTTCGTTCATGAGGATTGATAATGTGTAACTTGCTCGTGGTAATAAGCCGACAAAACTGCGGAGAGAAGTGCGCATTGCAGTATATGTCGAGCTTAAAAGTAAAACAGCCGTGGCCGATAGTATTTGCGTCATTCCTGTCGTAGCATCTCTTGTTTTGGTTTTCCCACGCATATGCGTTGCCAGCATAACCAGGAACCAAATTTACAAAGCTTTCACTTTGTTAGTGAGGTCGTTCGGTATAAGGTCATTCATTCATTTCACTTTGTTCGACCCATTTCCCATTTTCCGGCCGTCTTCGCTGACAGCGTATATAACTAACATCGCGATTGGCACGATATCTGAATTTACGAGAAACTTTAGCTTTCCAGCATCCTTTTTTTTTTAATGCAGAAAGTTAATACATTTATAGATTTGCGTAACGCTTTGAACTGTGTAGTGAAATAGGATCAGTGTGCATTTATTTTTATCTCTTCGTAGATGGACTTTCAATATATGGTCGATTGGTTGGTTGGCTGCATGATTTATGGGGTTTAACATCCCAATGTAACTCAGGCTATGAGAGACGCCGTCGTGGAGGGCTCTGGATAATTTCAACCACCTGGGTTTTCTTAACGTGTGCTGACATCGCACAGAGCACGGGGCTGAAACATTTCGCCTCCATCTAAATGCGACTGGGACAGGTGGCCGGAATCGAACACGCGTCTCTCGGGTCAGCAGCCGAGCACCGTAAGCACGGGCTTTCAATATATTACAAACAATGCTTAAAGCAAATCTTTCAATTTATATGCTATGATATCGATTAGGACTTTTTTTCTTTTCTCTTCAAAGTAAAAAAAAAAGAAAAAAGAAGGTGTTGGGGGTACATGACGAGTGGACATCGGCAGTCATATTTCTTATGTCTATGATATACGTAAAAGACGTGGAACAGCTGTACAACACCGCGGTTGCATGCGGTTGAGGCGAGCAAGAAAAAAATGCCTCCGAAAGACGCCTCCTTTCATCATCTCTCACCAACTTATATGTGCATGCCTTCGAGGAATGCAATAAAAGAATGAATGCCAAGTGCTTGACGAAAAAAGAGAGACGGAGAGGTGTGTGGAAGATAGTGAATAAAGCTGCGCTGATTCTGGTGCTGATG
The DNA here is from genome assembly GCF_013339695.2 of Rhipicephalus sanguineus. Lineage (NCBI taxonomy): Eukaryota > Metazoa > Arthropoda > Arachnida > Ixodida > Ixodidae > Rhipicephalus > Rhipicephalus sanguineus. The sequence continues at coordinate 156,735,420 of NC_051176.1, forward strand.
CTGTTCAGCTGTGCAGCTTACATCGAAAGTGTCCAAATTCAGGGCTAATTCAAGAGGTGCAACGCGACTCTTTCATGACCTCTGCTTGAGGAGCACTGATGTCACAACAATCTATACCCAGGCACACTTTTTGACCATTCTTTCCAACAATCTCTTTTTCGTTATAAGGACAAAGTTATCGTTTCTATCACAGCATCAGACTTTGCGAACTGAATGCCAATTATTTGCTTTTTTTACTTAGATAAATTTTGTTTATTCCAAAGAGCTGGAATCACAAGCGTATGGACTGATCAGTCGCTGGACTTATTTAAAACAGGATGTAAAACAGCATAATACGGCTTGAACGTTTGAAGAATTATCCGAATTACAACCTATGGAGACGGAATCAGGAAAAAAACACAACGCAGTTACGAACATTGCATTCTTGTTGGCAAAAACCATCTAAGCTGTGGTTCATGACCTCAGGAAGGGCAGTAATATGACGTTATCGCTTTATAAGCGAAGACAAAACATCTCCAGTACCCTAATAGAAGTCATTCTGTCGCTTATCATCCGGAGGACTCCGTTCCGCGAAACGATGGCCGGGACGCTATTTTAGAACGTGCTACGTCACTAGAAGCAAGATTATCGCGACTGTTTACACGGTATTCAAAAAGAAAAACCGAGAGAAAAAAAAAAAAGATGAACTCAGTCGAGGGGCCGACAACCCGTGAATAGACACGACGCTTATGAGATACACGCTGAATAATTATCACCGGGCTCACCTACCGGCTCGAAGTGCGTACGACCGCGAGGTCGAGCACGGTGATCACACAGTTGCGGCCGTGCAGCGTGTGCTGTATTTGTAGGCGCTGGAATACATAGAAGCGCTCGTCGAGCCTCCCTGACGTGTCATCGATCGCCGGTTTACTGTCCTCGTGCAACTCATTGAAAAAATAACGAGCGATAGAGAAGGAGCGAGAGAGAGAGAGAGAGATGCTGGCCATGGGATGAAACGAATTTGATCTTGGCGTTCAGTGACATCGGGTCAACGGCCAGTAGAGCAGCCGTCATTAATCTATAGGAGCGCCGCTAGCAGCCAAAAATGACATTTTCGAATGTGCCAGAAAAGCCAAGTACTTACATGCCAGTGTCGCGAAGTCCATAAAGCATTTGTTAGTGTGAACATAGTTAGTACAATAATTAGCAGTAATTATTTAGTTCAGGACAACGGAATAGGCGCCATAGGCTTGTGAAAGTAGTCGCTGAATAAATGCAGCTGCTTTCGCCAGCCTAGACTTCATTGGCCTTTATAACTTGCTCTGCGTTTTCTGGAACCGGACCTAATTTTAAGCGTGTTATATAAAAAGTAGACGATTACAATTAGAATTGTTTCATTGAAAAAATGTGAGCGATTCCATTTACCAATTAATGCCTCGGGAAAAGAACGCCTAAACTTTAATCGATTGGACCCTCGCTATTTTCCTACTAACCTTAGAGAGGTTTAGTTAATAACTAATCTTCCCTGCAGACAACTACAACTTTAGCCATAAAGACGCCTATCGAACCCATTTAGCACCGGCTACATAAACGTGCAAAAAACAGAAATATACACTGCGAAATCACGACATATTTACTTGAATTTTCAGCTACATTAATGTACAAAGGCTTTCAAACACATTCGGTCACGGAAGAAGATGTTGATTGGACAGGAGTATTCACGTTATTTTACTGCGAGAGGTTAACGGCGGCTTTGCGTTGTCAATAGACGCTGTTCCGCGTAATATTGAGCTGCAAAAAAATGTCTGTCTGCATTCAAGTCACTGTCGCCATCTTCACCGCAGCCTATTTTTATGTACACTGCAGACCGCTGCCAGTGATCTCCAATTTATCCTGTCTTGCTCAAGATGATTCATTTATTTGCCTGCTATTACTTTTTTTCTAAAATTTAATCGCCCCACCTAACTTTCTACCATCCTCAGCTGCGCTTCCCATGTGTTGGTAGTCATTCTGTAGCGCTAATAGACCACCGGTTGTCTGTACTACGTATTACGTGGCCTGGCCCGCTCAATTTTTTTTCTCTTTAACGTCAATTAGAATATCGGCTACACCTGTAATAAAGTGCATTGTGCATATCGAACTATGAAAGGCCAATAATAATAATAATAATAATAATAATAATAATAATAATAATAATAATAATAATAATAATAATAATAATAATAATAATAATAATAATAATATCTTGGGTTTTACAGGCTAAAACAATGATATGATCATAAGGCGCGCCATAGTGGAGGGATCCAGAAATTTCGATAATTTGATGTTGTTTAACGTGCACTGACATCGCACAGCACACGGGCCTCTACCATTTCGCCTCCATCGAAAGCGAACACCGCGCCCGGGATCGAACGCGCGACCTTCGGGTCCGCAGCCGAGCACCGTAACCCTTGTACCACCATGGTGGACAACTGTCAAATGTTTAGCCCTAACTCACATCAGATTAATATAAGTATGTTCACACAGTAGCAGGTGGATGGAAATTCCGAGTCGAGAAAATATAAAATGCTTAAAGGAGCGCTGCAACATTTTTGAGCACGGTCAGAAAACTCTACCGATTGCCAGTCGAGGCTCCTGAGAACACGCGAGGCAAACATTATAGCGCAGCACGCGGCCTGGAATTTACAATTAATCTTCGAGGTCAGCTAGAGATCGTTCGCTCTGCTCTCGAAAAGTGATGCCATAAAGCCAATGACCACGCCATAAGCCCAAAGTCCACGGCCATTGGCTGATTTGAGCATCGTGAGCTGCATAGTTGCCGTGGCCGCAGCGGGATGCCGCCACGTGCCCGCGGGTGCGCTATTACACTCAATGTAAGCTGCGCGTTCGAAGAAGAAAAGAAAGTGCTCAAGGCCATGACACGCGCTGACGAATAGACGCATCTTCTTGCCTCCTTGTCATCCTCCTCCCTGCGTAGCTTTCAGCGCGCTCGCTGGTACGAGAGGAGAGAGAAAGCGCTTGAAGCGCGCGACAAATCCTTGTAACTGCGCTCGTACTTGACGAATTCTAAAAATTTTTACGGCAGTCGATTCGTGAGGCAATAAGCTCTTTTAGTGAAACGATTCGACGATTACTTTGAGGAGGGTCGCAGAGCCCCCTTAGGAAGAAAAAAAAACAGTAAAAAAAGAACAATACAACGGAACTGTGAGCGCTGCGTACCCGTAAGTTAAGACATTAAATTTCAGCGAACATTTTTCTTTAAATAGGTGCCTCTAAGCGATCTGTCTTCTTTGTAATAAAACTAGGTGAGCTTAACTGATGCAGAGTGTAGAGCTTAATCTTCTAGGCACGAGTTAACGAAAACGTTCTCACGCCAGAATTGTTCGTAGGGACGAGTTCCAACCAATCCTGGTGCTGGACACATATTAGCGACCGCGGCCGACCAATGGCAGAAGAGCGCTTACGAAAGAAAAGGGTCATGAGCGCGGTTTCTAGTTTTTGCCATCATTTTTTTAGTTCAAGTTTAAGTATCCTATCAGCGTATGTTTGTGCCCGAAGAAAGCGGTAAAACTACGGCATTTTCTGCAAACGGTAAAGGGAGGGTGGCTTCATTTCAGGTCTGGCAGGGTGTTATAAAGTAGAAAATATTCATTCTTAGGGTTCATTTACAAGGAATTATGTTCAGTATTATTTTTCTAGGACTTAAAAGTATTACTGTGATTGACTAAAATTATTGAGAAGAATTATGATTCGTTTCATACACTGCACATAAACGAAATTGTTGCATAGCACAATGAACGCCCCACACGTTCTACAAATTCTTTTACAATGTGCTTTCAATATTTGGCCGAGGTTGAGTAACATTAACGATCAAAAGCTTTGTGCACAAGCACTGAAAACAACCGAATATTGAGATAATGAACAAGAAAGCAATCAAATTTCATGGTTCTTGTGCGTTCGTGTTAACATAATCGCTTTCCATAAACTTTGACCCAAATGTCGACTGCTCTCCTAGGAAAACATAGTGATTCTTAAAAATTCTCCTTCTACATCTATAGGTGACACCTCAAGCATATCAGTTAGCTTAATGCAAACATTCCGAAGGTCTTGTTGAGCTACAATACGACTTAGTGTAATTAACCATATCTCCAAAAAAGTCTTAAATAAATCTTGCTTTCGGCCACAGCAGCCAAATCTTGCAGTTGAGAGTCTCGGATGCATTTAGAGTTTTGCTTTGAGAACAATACAAGACAACAGATTTTCATCTATCAGCCTCTAGTATGTAAAAACATGACCTTTGCCTGAGCGCTGCTAAAAACTGAAAAATGAGCTGGTGGCGGCTCATGTAGAGTTTGTCTCGTGTGCTACTGAGACTCGAGATCTAGGCAAAACTTGTGGCTGTGATTATAATCTATCGAGAAGGAAAGGAAACATTAAGCCCTTAAATCTACGATGCAAGGAGGTAGATCTTTTTTTTTTTTTGGCGTTTTGAATAGCAAGAAAATCTGAGTATATAAGTAGAATAAAAAGATACCAGTGAAAATAGACTCGTGAGAAGTAATACAGTGATGAAAACTTCGAAAATCCGACCTGCCTATCCGCATCGCCCCTTAGCCGCCTCGACGCTACCGATCGGATAGTTTTATCCGTTACCGTACGCGTTACCGCAGAAATTGTACTGGCTGTAGTTGGTAGTTCGGAACATCAACACGAAAGCGAAATGAAGCTCGGGGTGGAGAGCCTCCAACACCGTAGTTGCTTTCCACGGACGCAGCTAAATGCGACTTTTATTCCTTCGGCCAGCCTACTTCTAGTCGGAGTGATGCAAGCGCGGCAGTCATCCAAGTTTCATTATCCCACCTCTCACACCCACGGTCGTCCAGCCGCCATTACTTGCGTAATTACGACCCTGCTGGCGTAACGCGCCCGGCAGGAGTGGTCACCGAGTCCGAATAAACGTCACTCTGAGGACGTCATTCAAGAGCGCGCCGAAGAGAGACGCCGAGAGGATAGAAAATTGATCGGAGCTGACCGTAACACGTTTAATCGGCGTCATGGTTGGGAGCACAGTAGTGATGCAATCACATGAGTGAGGGTGCACTTGCGAAGTGCGCCGGACGCAGCAGGTGTTCGTTTTCTTCCCCGGGACGTCATGTCTCTCGAGTGTTTGCTTCAGCCGCATTTACGACTACAATAGACCAGATCTCGCTCGTTATGCGCGGAATTTCTATCCGTGTTCGTGAAGCACTTGCTATTATGATCACATCCCGTTGTGGCCGCAGGTGGACTCGACGTGTTTGAGAACATTTTGTTCCTTCAGTTTCTTTATTTTCTTTGTGTGCCTCGAATCTGCGTCCTAATAATAAAGGAATTTCGGGCGCGCTGCTGTGAATGAAGGCAGTCAGTACGCATGCATAGCACGAAATTTAAATTGTTTCATCGTAGCCTGCCTCCCCCGGTAATGACGTTCGCCATAACGATTGGCAAGGGCTCGCACGTACGAGCCTCTTTGGCGTGTGAACTATCCGTCGCGGTAGCTCAGAGGACGTTCTCCTGCTGAACAGATGGTTTGTTTCCCGCTCACGCCTGCCGAATTCCGATATGGACGGACTGCAAAAATGTTTAGCGCTACCACGTACCGAAAGAACGAACAGCTTCTGGGGCCATTTTGCATGAATGACGAGAAATGCCGGCTGGAGCCGCCAGTTTCCCACAGCACTCAGGAGGGCATTAATAACCTCAAGACGACAGAAAGTGATCCACAAAACTACCGCTACAAGATTTTTTTCATGGCCCCGATCTTGCTTGGCGAAATTAAGGCCCATCAATGAATCAGTCAGCGTACAAATAGCTTCGTAAATGCCGCCCCTGTAGCCAACAGCAAACAGTTCGCCACAAATCTGTCGAGCTTGATTCAATGGCAAGCTTTACGTTTGCATTTTATTATTACTCATGCTGCTTTAGCAATGTCCTCGTTGGCAGCTAGAGAACGCGAGTAGTGATGACATTATCTACACCACTGATTTGAATTACGCTGGTATTATTTTTTAATAAGTATAGTATAATATATTTTCTAACTCATTGCTGTGGCGCGACAGCTAAGAAATTCGACACGTTCATATCTGGTCAACATTTATGGTGATTGCTTTTGCACTGGGTGATACTATGTTACCCACCCCCCTCTCTTCACGCACGCCTATAGTCTCGCTCTCTCTCCTCGGGCTACATACTCTATGTTTAGTCTGTACGGTATATATGGAAGTGGTTGAGTACCGCGTGATGAGGGTGATGAGGTGTCGCATGGCTATATCTAAACCTAATGTTCCCACCAATAACTGAAGCTCTTGAGAAATATTTTCTATGCAAACGGCCCACTTTATTTACGGCTTCGGTTATCTGCACTGTAGCGGAGTGTGGAAGTGTAACACATAAGTACCCCCATTTTTTCTTCTTTTTTTTCGCGAGAACATCATTAATATTTCGTCGATATTAAATGCGAAGTAATAACAAACCGACAGCTCGTTATAACTCTGACAGCTCTGAGCACATTCGTATAGAGAAGTGTATTAATGGCGTTTTTGAGTTGCACCCGAAAGTTAATTAATATGTGTTGGGGTTTTACGTCCCAACTAAAACCACCATATGATCATGAGGCACGTCTTAGCGGAGGACTCCGGAAATTTCGACCACCTGCGGTTCTTTAACGTGCACCTAAATCTAAGCCCATGAACATCACGCATTTTGTGCTTATCTAAATGTGGCCACCGCGGCCGGGATTCGACCCGCGACCTTCGGGTCAGCAGTCGAGCACCATAACCACTAGACCACCGCGGCAGAAGTAAATTGACCTGACTCTCCATGTTCTCTATAATTCGTGCAGCCCTCGTTTTGAAGATAACACTTTCTGCTCATCCCCAGTATAAATAAAGATGCGACCCCAGATAAAAGACAACACGCACAAGAGACGCACTTAAGCATTGATTTTTTTCTTCCTTTTTTTTACGTTGCTGAAAAGTGTACGTTATCTTCAGTTTGAGGGCTACGATAACAAAAATGCCTCACGCGTGCAAGCGATTGTGTGTAATACAAAGAAAAACCGGCCATTTCGACATGAATTGCTTTCAATAATAACCATTTCATCTGTGCTCCACCTCTGCGTGAGCACTTAGATAGAAGGGCGCTTGCTTTTATGGAAAGTCAGTTGTTAAGAATTAGGGAGAATTATATGGATCTAAAACGCAAGAGAATACTTATCACAAGCCTATGACACTATTTTGCAGATAACAGTTTAAGTGACATAGGGCATGCTCACTGACAGCAGCAATTCACATACTAAAAAATTGAAAAACAAGCTTCGACCAATTCTTGTTATTGTTTTCTTTTAATTTCCTGTCACGCTCTCTGTTGTCTTTAATTATGGTGTGTTGCGCGCACGCGTGTGTGTGCAGGTGGGGGGAGGGAGGCACAGATCACACACACACACAAAAAAAAAACATAGGCAGCAATACACTGTGAAAGTAAATGTGACGAAATGAAATTGATATTGCAAAGTTATGCTGTACGTGACACAAAGGAGAATGTAAAAAAAAAATGCATGTTTACAGAGATAGTCCTTGATCCAGTGTATCCAAGGTCACTGAAGGCTTTCGATAAGGAAGAAAAGAAAACTAAAGAAGGGAACAAAGGTCCAGTGGGCGAAGTATATGCCGGAGACCACCGAGAAGAGAGGGCTCCATAATGGGCCCGTGTCTGTCTCCGTCGAAGCGAGCTTTTGCGTCAGTAATAAGTCTGGAGCCTATCTTGTTCGCCACACTCGGGCTAATCCGATCCGAGAGTTGCTGCAGGCTTTGTCCGCATTCGCCGCGCACTACGGGAGCAAGTCCCCGAGAGAATGGCTCTGGCGGGAGGCAAGCCATATGGTCGGAGGTTGGTGGTGTCGCTGAGCGAAAACCAAAATGCCAACTAGAACGCATCAACGTGGAATTAGTCGCGGAATTGGTTTGTGCGATGCCAGATGCACCTCGACACGCGCTGCGGTCGGTGGCAGACAAAACACTCCATCGACCGTGGGTCGCCCGCGGGGAATTCGGCTCGCATTGCCTCAGAATTCATTTCCACTAACAAAGAAATCTGGGTGGGTGGACATCTTCAGGCGAGATCGCACTCAGATGGATAAGTAATTAGACAGCTCGGTTATGTGATGCGTTGCCGCATGGTGCACGCGGCCACGTTTGCTTGCGAATGTCGAAGAAAACTATTGAAGCAAGCCAGTTGGTTAGAATTCGCTGTGAATCTCGCAAAAGCGCAACACAAGACGCGGACAAAGGGAAGCCGTGTTGTCGTTGCAAAATCTCCTAGCGGCCTCTAGGGAATAGTGGAATGTGTTGGTAGCATTGTGAAACATTAAAGTGGAACCCCTGGCGCCTTCTATGGTGACAAAATAAACTAAAGCATTACAGTTTGAAAAATGTTGTTACGGATGCTGGGGTTTGAACACCGGCCCTCGCGCTCCGAATGCAAGTGTCTTAACCACTAGGCTGCGCACCTTCCTTTTTTTTTAATTTAATTCTTGCAGTACATCGTCATAAAGGAATGGGAGTAGAACGCGTAGGCCTACTTTGGTTGACATGATACATTCATGCTTTTAAAATGTGAATATTTCAGAACCATGTTAATTTCATACCCTGTGGCTACCTTAAACGGCCCTTTGAAACATGTCGGCAGTTTTTTTCTCGCCTTCTGACACAGCATAAAGACCAACCATTGGCTCTGGAAATATTACAAACGGATAAAAGCTATGTTCATAAAGAAATTCAAGGAAATCAGCATATATTGCTAAGGAATGAATTTTGTAACGTAGGCGTCGATTATTCTACATGGCCGCTTACACTACCAAAGATCTAATTGTCAGTGGATGGCATAATCAGAAAAGGGGACATGCTCATTCGAGCTGTTCAACCAATAGCGTTTTAGCTGATATATATGCGATATCCGGGTTACATACATGTCTATACAGATGGCTCCAATGTACCAGCGTCTTGAACTTGAGCATTTATTGTACCCCATCTCAGAGTAGAAGGTTCATTTAAGTTATCTCGCGTGACGTTGTCTACTACAGCTGAACTATTCGCTACCCTAAGTGCTATAAAATTTATCAATTCTGCAAGAGATGCGCAAGAATGGGTATAGTTTTCAGTGATTCACAGGCGGCACTAACATCACTCTGTAGCACAAAAGCGAAAACAATCAATAATAGTCTGATATACGAGACACTTAAAGAGCTCACAAAGGCAAATCAAAAGCATCATGAAATAATCTTCCAGTAGATACCGGCCAGTGATTCCACTCCTGCGCCAACTGCGCCAAAGTGCGCCAAATTCAATTTACTGCGCCATCCTGATAAAATCGACGAAAATTGCGCCAAACTGCGCCAGAGTCTCGGGTTTGGGGGTGTCTATTACCGGCAACCGCACCAGAGGCGCGTCAAAACTCGTGCAGCTTGATCTTGGGGCCGCCAAAGTCACAACCACGGACCAAGAATTAGTCCGCTGAATAAACAGCGCTTGCGCGTGCATCCCGATCCATGACGCCATGATCGGTGCCGACGCAGCTTCCGTTGTGCAAGTCGGCTCGACGGCAAAATGCATCCTCCGCAGAAGCTCGTGATGCCTAGGACAATTGGTAGCATAAAAGTGAGGCGGCGATTCATCGGCGGACGTCGTCTGTTCCAGAAACGCTGCTGATAGCTCGTTTCATGAGTTGCATGGCACATAAATGAAGCAATGCTAAGTAATAACAACTACACGCGTGCCGCTAGAATGTCTGTCACTTCTGTTTCTGGACATCGCGGAATGAGGGAGAACTAGAGCAATGTCGAATTTTCCGGGCTTCATGTCCATGGAAGGGCACGTTAACAGTGGGAACGCGTTGTCACTTTTCATCAAATATACTTTATTCATGAATCTTCATCCAGAGGACCTTTTTCGTAATTTTCGTCCACCAGCACATCCTGGTTGGTAATCGCTTTTGCAGTAATGAAAGGCCCTGCCCTTCTGAGCTCGTGAGTGTTAGGACCCAATTCGAATATTTTGTTTGTTCTTTTTTTTTTCAAATGTCATCTCATTAATCAAAGAATGCCTCTTGGTCGGAGCAGCCGCAAATCTGTTTCAATTTGCGCAGCGGGCCCGTCGCTGACGGCCCTGGCGTCGGAAGGCCCACTGTGAAGCGGCTACTCTATGTTGTACGTCCGCGCCTCGCTTTCCAGGGTCATTAACTGATGGTTAAAAAAAATTAGTTTCCTTAAATGCGAAGCAGTGAATGCAATCGCAACAAATTGCATTGTTATACATAGTAAGGCTAGCAGGTAACTCTTTTGAATCCGATCTCGCGTAACTCAACAGAACGCAGATTTAAGAGAATACGGCCGCTTCGGAGGCCGAAGTGGTTGCAGTGCTTTCAGTTCTCTATACGTGAAGTAAGCAATGCGAGCACAGCAAGTTTACGACCAGTCTCCTCATGCCTGTCGAGATAGCACGCGCGCCAGCGATCGCGTCCTTTAAGCGACGCAGCAACCCCTCCCACCTCCACTCCCGTCACTTCATGCTTCATGATGGTGAAGCGCTAAAAGAAACGGAGACTTACGAAGAACACAGGACTTCATGCTCCTTACGAAAGACGAGCGGGGCGTTTCCTCTCTGCTTGATGAGCACTCGACGGCAGGCCTCGCGCGCAGGGTGATGTTATCGCATGCGCCCTTTGTGCGACGGAGACGTTCGGCGCGTTTCATCTCCGCTTCAGCCGCATTCGTCGCCAGCTGTAACTCGTATGTAGAACATACGATGCGCGGAGAGATGTTATCATGCGCGGGGTGGTGTTATCAGTTTGAACTTTATCCCTTTCAGCCCTGGATTTTTTATTTTGGTCAGGGGATATTTTTGTGTGTGTTTTTCTAATAGATATGACCTCAGAAGACCAAAAACGAAAAATTGAGCCAGTGGTGCAAGTATTAATGGATTTACAGACATGACGTCAAATTAGGTCATCAGGGCTCAGCGATTGCGAAATGAGAAAAATTGCATCTTTTTTTCTGCTATTCACTAGAGTACACAAAATGTGAACCACGTCTCATTTTTCAGTGTGATACTCATTGAAACAGCTTCGGTACGTCGATCCGAAAATGGCGCTTACCCGCCTCAGCTGACCCGCCTCGGCGTCACCCATGACTTCGGTCAAGCTTCTTCTTCTTTGTGGCTCACAGCTCCGCAAGCATGTCACCATTTTGGTGTCAATCGCAGTGGGGATCATTGAAGAAGTATTCCCCCAAGAATCGGCAGTTTTGGTTTCATTTCCAAGATGCTAGGGCAAGTTTTGTGTGATGGTGTCAATTGACACCGCCAGGGCCGAAAGGGTTATACTGAAAATGACGGCCTCGCCGACTCCAATAACCCGTCGAGAGTGTGCACATAAATGATTTCGCAATAAAAATAAAAATTATTTATGGCACCTTCGCACTAGTGGTGCCAAGCCTGAAGCAAGAGTTGAGCTGGGTGGTCATCCTTGTTTCTTTTTATTTTTTCTTTATTTCTTCTATTTCTTTCCCTCTGTTTCTTGTATCTCTTTTTGTATTGGTTTCTCTCTATTTTTTTCTTTCGCACTCTTTCTATCTTTCTTTCTCTTGCCTTTCCCTCTCTATCTATTTATTGCTTCTTTCTTTCTCTCTCTGCTTCTTTCTTTCATTCAATCTTGCTCTTTGTTTTTTCTATCTCTTTTTCGTTTTCTTCTCTCTTTGTTTTTTCGGCCTTCTTATCTTTTTATGTCTTTATTTTCTTTATTTATCTCTATTTTTTCTCTTTCTTTCTATTGCTATCTTTCTTTCTCTTTTTTTCCCTCTCTTTCTTTCGGTCTCTCTCTTTTCACGTGTTTCACGTGCTCCACTTCACCGAGTAGTTTTCGTTTAATGCTCGTACCTGCTGTACTCGGTAGTGGGGCTTGAGCCAATTCCGCTCGCGCATACCCACCTGTGGAGTTTTGCACGACGGAGCACAAGTTGCTGGTAGCTTAAACAGCTTCACTGTCAAAAAATGAGGAGCCATTCCGCTCGGTAAGCTGGACGACCAGCGAAGCTTTTAGTGCTCGGCACAGATGTGACATGATGGATGCCAGTTTGGTATGCAAAGCCAGGTTTTTAACGGCCGGGCTGTTAACGCTCAATATGCATTATTTTTTGCACTTCTCTCTCGAGGGTGCTAGGGAATGTCCTAGCCGTATATAGCTTCGATGTAAAAGGAAAACGAAGTTTGTTATATCATGCAGTCCCCTACTGAATGCACTTTCGGACACTTTCACGGATGCTCGGCGTAAAGCAGTTCTCCATCTTCCAGGCAACACAGCGCACGCGCAAGCGATAGTCTGGAAGCATTGCGAGGATTCTCTTGCTACAGCACAGACAGGGTCTCAGAAAAAGGGAAGGGACTGTCGAAAGACGCCGTTGGCTTTCTGAGCCCAGCTAAGTGATGTCATGTTGCGCCCAGCGATGCAATCGATCGAGGAGAAAAATAAACATGCCTTTGCCTTTGAGTTGCTTTAAGGAAATGCATTGGCGATTGTGTGAATCTTTAGCATTGAGGCACTGTTGTATGTCGCGGTCGTGGCGTTTGTCTACCACTTCTGCTGATAATTACGTAGGTGTATTTAGAGTGTTATTTCATAAAGTACAGCTTTGAATATCCAGTATTTTGTTTATTTGCTAGTTCTGGGAAAAAAAAATCGGTGAATAGGTCATTCGAGAGCACTTAAGTGCATTGGGCCATTATTTTTGCATTATCGAGTAAAATATGGAGTGCTCCTAAGATGATTTTCTCCATGAGATTTGCAATGAATCAAAATATTTCTAGCTCTTCATAAGAGCCCTATAATAATTATTCAGGTGCTTGAATGTAAGTGCAACATGCTTCTCCAGTGTACTCCAGGATGTGAAATTAGCTGCTCCACCATGCTCCAAGATGCAAAATTAGCTGCTCCAAAGTGCTCCAAGATGGAACATTTTGCTGCTCCAAAGTGCTCCAAAATGAAAATTTTGCTGCTCCAAAAATTGCTCCAAATCAGAAGTCCTCGGTAGCATCACTGATACTGGCACATTCCTGGCAACACAGCAGCTGATGAAGTAGCAGGACAAGCACATCGCAAAGGTGACATGGTTTCTATTCCAATATCGAAAAATTAATTGCGCAGCATTTTAAGGCAAAATCTTACAATATGTGTAGAAATACGTGGTCTGACCAAGATTCTAAAAACTTTGATTTATATCATATAGATCGATTCATTGAATTCCATTATCTTTAGAAAGAAGTCTGGAAACCCTTATTCACCGATTAAGGCTACAGGTTTCTTTGCACAGAATTGGCCGCCCTGAAGCTCCTCAATGCAATCGTGGATTTGTAGATGAAGATATACATTACCTTCTTCTGAAAATCCCGCACCACGACACACCAAGACGCCGATTTAAATCAGCACTAATGACATTAGACCATATACCATTCAGTTTAAGGAAACTTTTCTGCTCGTGGCCAACAAGAGCCTAGCAGAAGCTCGCTTTCAAAGCAATAAAATTTTATTGCGATAGCAATTATGTGGACGCTCTCGGCGGATTTTTGCCGTCGCCGTCATGTCTCTGATATGTATATATATGTATATGTAAATGAAAGCCAGAAATAAAAATAATTCAGAAGAAAAAAATCCCGATCTTTACTATACCAGGGTTCCTGGGCGCCTAGAGTACACGCGCGTTTGCTACATCCGATCCTCTTCTTCACATGCGGCCGGGAACAGAACTCGCGAATTTGCTCAGCAGCTGAACCACTGTTGCTGAGCCATTGCATCGGTTACACCCGCATTATTTGAAGAGGACACCCTGTATATGCTCCCGCGTTCAGGCGGGAGTCGTTTCTGTTAGCAACTGCTTTACTTCTGATTGGCCGTGCTTAATATCATGCCTTGGTAGCAGAGGGGCATGCACGAGACGCGTTTAGTCGCAGTGATTTTCATTGCGATAGCAATTATATGGACACTCTCGCCTGATTTTTTCCGTCGCCGTCGCGTCATGCCCCGGATATGTATATGTATGTATATATAAATAAAAGCCACAAATAAAAATAATTCAGAAGAAAAAAATTCCGAAGCGTTCGACCGGGGTTTCGAACCTGTGACCCCTCGCTCCGCAGCTCGCTGCCTTAGATAATTACGCCGTGCCTCATTTTTTAAAATCTTTTTTCTTTCATGGTATTTATTAAAATGCGTATTTGAAATTATCACAAACGATATGACGTAGTGATGCATTCACTTAGCGACAATAATCGCACAAGCACTGCACAAGCATTAAAAGGCTTACATGCATATATACTGTGCGTATGCGTACGTAGGGCTACATACGCCGTGCCTCATTCGTTCTACAGCATACTAACGGCAGAATACAAACGCACGGGATAACACATGTGGCGAAATTAAAATTATGCGAGACGCTAACCATGCCGCATCGATGCCCGCGCTGCGTTTGCGTCGTATCGCTGGCGACCCACGCTAGTTTTCCATTTGGGGTTGTAGCGACACGCCGCTCGTGGCCAGTTGGCCACGGAAAAAGAAGAGCGTCCCGTGGCTCGTGGTGGCGCGAGCTAGTGGGAACGCTTTGGCTCTTGTAGGCTTATGCCACAGGAGGGAAGAAGGCACAAGTGGAATGTCGAGACGGGATGGCTGAACCACAATCACAGTATATATGTTACACCGTGACCAGAATCCTGAGGCTAAAATTACAACGCAAACGCCCAAGACACCCACGAAGAAAGGAAACGTACGACACAAGCGCTGACTGACAACTGCTGTATTCTTTCATACGCCTATGGATATATAAGCCCACGGCAACCTTACCGCACATGCGCACACAACAATAGCTCTAAACCAAAACGTACTATAACAAGGATGGTGGTGTATTAGATACGCGAAGACATGAAATCATATTCAGGTGGGTTCAGAGACAAAGAAGTAAAGAAGTAAGAAGGACAAAGAAGTGTGTTCGCGCTGTAATTTTAGCCGCAGGAATATGTAATAATATCTGGTGTTTAACGTCCCAAAACCACGATATGATTATGAGAGACGCCGTAGTGGAGGGCTCCGGAAATTTCGACCACCTGGGGTTCTTTAACATGCACCTAAACCTAAGTACACGGACCTCAAACATTTTCGCCTCCATCGAAAATGCAGCCGCCGCGGCCGGGATTCGATCCCGCGACCTTTGGGCCAGCAGTCGAGCGCCATAACCACAAGACCACCGTGGCGGGGCCCGCAGGAATATGTACCAACTAGAGCCGAATGAAGTTTTATCTTAGTGACCAGGATCGACGCCCACAGGGACTCCACAGGGATCGAGGCCCACAGAAAGCGAGCCGTGGCTTCACGGGCGACTGTCAAGCGCAGTCTTTATTTCCTTGTCTTGAGGTCGCGCACTCTGCGGTTTTGTTTGCCGCCCAAAAGAAGGCTTTGCAGGGTCTTGGAGCAACGCGAGCGCAAGAGTCCGAGAGTGGCTTGCGTTCTGCGCATGTATCCTGGCGGCACGCAAATTTCTTGGGTCCACAATTCTAACACTGTCTAGTGTTTCGCCGGAGTTTGGATGCGCGCCTTCGATTTGTGCTTTTACATACAGGGTGTGGTCGACCGTGCTCGCGCGATTATCTCTTGAGGGGGTTTTGTACGTCTTGTGCTTTCATCGCAAAGTCTGCGTTGAAGCTATCGACCGCACGAAGGTCACTTTGCTCGCTGCAGCGTCCCCGTTTGCGAAAAGAGTGATCTGCTAGCTAGAAGAGCCAAAGTAGGTGTTAGTTGAAGTAACAACTGTGACAGTTCGCGCTCGTCTTGTGTATACCTGTGCGTTCTTTTCGTGCGTCCTTCTTTGTGTTTGAGCAGCGCGCAGCAAGTTTCTAGCTCATTGCCGTTCTTCCGGTGACATTACAATTTCTTGCTATCGCATTCATTGCTTCGCCCATGAGGCGAAACTGTGACTTTTTTTCTTGAGGACAGGGGCAGTGTTAGCCGTTATAAACGTGTTTAATGCTGGTTTTATTTTAACGTCGCAATTTACACGTATGTGATTGTTGACGGTGTTGTCTTGTCATGTCTGCACGTGAAAATTCATCTAAATGATGTATGTGCCACCTGCTGACTACAGAAGTTTTTCTCAGAAGACAATATTGTCTGTATTTTTGAAACTTTATATTATAGTATCATGGTATTATTCAAACTTTTATATTGTATGTGCGGCCTATTTTTTATGTTCTGGTGTTTCTGCGGGAACGCTGTTTTATATGTAATTTTTGAACCCCGAGTGTTGTATGCTCGACCCGCTCAAGAGCTAAGAAGTACCCGGCGCCTTATTTGTGCGCCAACATATCCTTGTTTGCAGGCACGTAGCCAGAATATTTATTCGGGGGGGGGGGGGGGGGGGGGGGCAAGGCCTAATTATTCGAAAAGAATGTCTTTTCATGGCAAAAAGAAAAAAAGTTGCCCGGGAATATAAAAGGCTGGACGAATTTCGGCCCCCCCTCCTTGCCTACGTGCCTGCTTGTTTGATATCAATAAAAAATGCCTCGTATTTTCGAATAGCAATGTGCCTACGAGGACAGACGAAGGGAACAGCAATGCGAACGCCAACGGCGCCGGCGGGCACCTCGGGGCAACAACAAACAATTATTAAACTAAAAAAGCCCTAGGGCCTTCATATATTGACATAAAACGGCTTATATTGCCATTCAATGAATGTCTCTTTAGCAATGCACTTTTGTGTAGAAGTGAAGCCGACTTTAGGGGCATGGCCGTAAGGTTGTTTTTCTGTTAACTGGCTTTGCCGCATTTGTATTGCAGTGAAGCTTACGTATAACCTCGATAGAGGTGTCGTAGTCGATGTGTCGTTATATATATATATATATATATATATATATATATATATATATATATATATATATATATATATATATATATATATATATATATATATATATATATATATATATATATAGCGAAGCTGTATGTGGCTACGTTCTGGCGGATCGCTTCCGTAGGCAAACGGCGCGTTGAACACTTTTCGGGGCCCCTCACGCATCGCCCCCTCGCCACCGCGACACTCGGTGGCGGCACTTCCCTCCAATCGTTGTGCCCCTTTGTCTCGTGACGTAGAGATCGCGCTAGCGCTGTTATCCGCAGTTGCCCTTTGGACTCGCTATGGGACGGACGCGTGTCGTTCGCTGGGAAGAGGAACTGCGGGCATCGAAGGAGCACCAATTAACGCGCCCAGAAGCGCGAATGGGCGCGGAAACGACGTGAAGCCGCAGCCCCTGCCTTCGCTGGCTTCCATCTTCACAGTAGGGGAAGGGCCCTGTGTTTTTCTCCTTACTTTTGTCCGGGCCTTCTGTTGCGCTGTTATCAAGGAGGTTTAAAAAGAGTTGCCTCAAGAGTGAAGCCCTACCCACTCTAACATAGCAAATTGTCATCAGCTGTCTGCAGTTCAAAAGATTACTACTTTAAGACGGTGCTACGTGGCTTTATGAAAAACGCACCGGAAAAATTTTGGGGGTACTTAAGTGAAAATAAGAGACCTGTCAATGAAATAATGGTCGACGGAGCTACTGTAAAAGACTTGAATGAAATCACTCAACATTTCAACAACTACTTCCACAGCGTTTTTTCCCAGTCAGACGTAGGTAACTTGTTTCATTCGACTGTTTTTGAGGCGCACGAAGTGGACTTCATTTCATACAATGGTATTGTTTCAATGCTTTTGAATTTAAAAACAACGAAATCATGTGGCCCAGATGATATCCCAAATATGTTTCTGAAGCGATATGCGGAAGTTATTGGTAGATTTCTTTTTATACTGTTCCGAGCTTCCTTGTTATCGACTAAAGTGCCCAATGACTGGAGGACGGCTCGAGTTGTGCCAGTTTTTAAAAAGGGTAATAGTTTATTGTTAGAAAATTATCGACCAATATCATTAACTTCCTCTTGCTGCAAACTAATTGAACATATTATCGCAAACCACATCACAAAATTTTTAGAAAGAAACTCAATAATAACAGATTGCCAGCATGGCTTCAGAAAAGGCTATTCCACTACGACAGAACTGTTAACTGTAATTCATTCATTTGCAAAAACTTTAGATAATAATGGTCAAGTTGACGCTCTTTTTTTAGATTTCAGTAAGGCATTCGACACAGTAGTTCATTATAAACTCATTCAGAAGCTTAGAGATTACAATCTTCCGAACATTGTAGTTTCTTGGATAGCGGCCTATCTTTCGGATCGTGTACAGTTTGTCGCTATTGAAGGTAACAACTCGAGCTGTCTTCCAGTGACATCCGGTGTACCCCAGGGCAGCGTCCTGGGTCCATTGTTGTTTTTACTTTATATAAATGACATTGTCACCGTTGTTACACCAGTTACACAGATAAGATTGTTTGCGGACGATTGTGTTTTATTCCGGGAAATATATACAATGCATGACCAGACAGATCTTGAAATAAGTTTACAGAACATACAATCATGGTGTGACAGGTCAGGCATGGCTTTAAACAAGGATAAAACAGTAAGTCTTCGCATAACACGCAAGAAAAGCCCATTAAAATATACCTACACATTGGCCGCTTCACCCCTAAGGGAAGTTGAAAATTACAAATATCTAGGTGTAACATTCACCAACAATTTATCATGGAACACACATATTAGCAATATTTGTTCCTCCGCTTTCCGTAAACTATGCTTCCTAAAACACAAACTTAGAAATTCGCCTGCCAGCATTAAATTACTTAGTTACATGACATTCATTAGACCCAAATTAGAGTATGCTTGTATTACATGGGATCCATACACTAAACACAACATTAAAATTATGGAGAGAATCCAGAGAAAAGCTGTTCGCTTTATTTACTCTAAGTTTAAGCACACCGACTCCCCCACACAGCTCATGATAGAAAATGACATTCCGCTCCTCGAAACACGCCGGCAGATGCTTCGCCTCAACTTTTTACAGTCATTAATTAGTCATGAATTATCCATAGAACCCGAGTTATATGTGTCCCCCCTGTCCACGAGGCGTACACGTCATGATCACACACATGCATTAACCCCTCATTTCGCTAGGACAGATACTTACAAATATTCCTTCTTCCCTAGAACAGTGTCGGAGTGGAACTCCACGAATAAACCTTCCTAAATCAGCTTGTTACCCATGTCTTATGTTGTGTTTCAAAATATGTATATTCTTTGTATCACCGTATTCATGTTTTGGCATTATGTTGCCTTTCTTGTACGCATATTAGGGTCATTTCTGCGTTATGTTTGAGGTTTTATATATTGTTTGAACTTACTGTATTGATATTTTTGTAATGTACTTCCTGTTTGCATGCAAAATGAGTGCCCTTCCTGCAAGGACCGAATTGTGGTCTGCAGTATTTTATAAATAAAATAAAAATAAACATGGCGGCCGGCATCTTAGTAGGAGCAGGATGACACGTTAGCCTTCAGCGTTTAAAAGGGAGTGTTTTCATCCCACGCCCTACGGGGTTTAATTTGGCACAATTTTCCGGACAGATACCACTCAACGTGCGTCTTCGTGTTATTGGTTTCCTTTTAGACAGCCTTAAACTAATAGATGGATGGATGCAAAACTTTTCTTGAGAAATCCCGAGGCGCGCGACTCAGCGCGCAACGGGCCACTCCCACGTTCAGACAGTCAGGCAAAGCCCGACCGCCGCTTCATGGGCCCTCTGAACAGCCGATACATGGTTAAATTTATTAGAGATAAATTCATCAATATTCATCTCGATATGACTTTCGTAAGAAACGACGATCTCTTATTTTATAATTAACCTAGCGTTTACGTTAACAGAGCTAAACCAGCGGGCACCACCCGAATACAGCATGTTTGCGAGATAAAGAGTGGGCTAGCGCTGGCTTCACTTCTGCCGGTAAGGCATTGCGTGAGCTTCCACTCCAGTATTTTTCTAAAACCTCCTTCGCTATTGCGAACTTCGGGGTAAATATCGAAGGATTCCGGATCCCATTTGCTTGCATATTTACTCAATGCAGACATTTCTCTCTTTTCTTTTTTCTGACCCTGAGCACTGAAATGAATGAATGAATGTTTCTTGAGGAGGACGCCTCATAACCAGTTTGGGGAGGTTCTGTCTTCTTTAGATTTAGTTAGTTAGTTAGTTAGTTAGTTAGTTAGTTAGTTAGTTAGTTAGTTAGTTAGTTAGTTAGTTAGTTAGTTAGTTAGTTAGTTAGTTAGTTAGTTAGTTAGTTAGTTAGTTAGTTATAGGTAAAAAAGAAAAATTGGCCGGGAGAGTGGTATTATACCCTCTTGCTTGCGCAATGCTAGAGAGCAAGAAAGTTTTCTTTGTAAGGAGTGCGCGTCTAAGAATCCGGTGTTATATTTGTCGCCGACTTGGTTTGGAGCTGTGCGAAGAGCAAAATATTTGTCTTAGATGGTTTCGTGCCCCGCTGTCACATCTGAGGCAGGTTACATAGTTGTTGCTGGCTCGCTTTGAGACTGTCGCTGCTGATTTCTTATCTTGTGGGTAACCAGTTTACATTTTCTGGAAGGTTCGCTTCTATTCCCAAGTCATGCATGAATTCTTTTTTTTGCAGAGCCCTCTAGGTAGAGACTGCTCGCTCGCCGGTTTACTGTTGTGCAAGCTTTCCGTGTCTCGACTCTGGCTATTGGAGTCTTAGATTGGTGTCGACAGATGCTGATCCTATGTTGGGAATGTGATCCGGGGGCAGAATTGATAGTTACTTTGGTCTTATGGGCTACGTGGGCAGTTTTGTTACCGAAAGAGCAGGCAAATGTTATGGCAACCAGATTATACGAGGTATGGTGCGATGCTATATGTTCTGAAAATTTTATTATTTAGTGTTTGTTTCATGTTCCGACAAATGTAGGTTAACATCTCGTACATCTTCTTCAGAGTTTCTATAAGCTTGACCATCCATTGCGCTGCTCCGATGTGATGGTAGTTTGACAGTATACATTTTTTTTTGTAGCGCGATGTATATAGCATGTGAAGAAAAACATTGCATTCCTGTTCCACTGACGTTAGCGGAGAGGGTTCATCGTGTGCGATTGACACTGTGATGTGCGGGTTTTGGGTGAGACTGGTGATAGTCTACAACATTGTGAGTCGGGATCCCAGGGCGTATCTTTGCAATAGTGCCGTTCGCTTTCTCTCTAACATTGTTGATCATGTTAAACGCACGCGTCTTGCGTTCGTTTTCGCGTAATTTTTTGCTGCTTTCATCGTCATGGATTTATCGATGACATTGTCGGTTTTTTCCAATGGTACTATATGTGCCTGCATG
This sequence comes from Rhipicephalus sanguineus, assembly GCF_013339695.2. Classification (NCBI taxonomy): domain Eukaryota; kingdom Metazoa; phylum Arthropoda; class Arachnida; order Ixodida; family Ixodidae; genus Rhipicephalus; species Rhipicephalus sanguineus. The sequence goes on from NC_051176.1 coordinate 156,756,795, forward strand.
GTGTTGTGAAGGAGCTTAGAATGACAGATAGTGGAGCTAGTTGGTACGCATTCATGATAAAAGAAGTTGGCGTGGGGACGCCGACGTAAGAGGAGGGATCAGAACAACACAAATGCCGATTAACAACTCAAATAGCGCACTGCGGTGTTAAAGAAAGTAGACACAAAACTTATCTGCGCATGCGCAGGCATGCAGCGCTACCTCTCAATCCGGAACACGTGGGGTTTTACCCGAGAGATAACTAGCCAGGCATTTCATTTCTTCTTTGTGCAATTTAATCGATGGCTGGCTCACGCATACGCTACCAATACGATCGATATACTAGGCCTCTACCATCAGGCGCGTGTCTTCAACCTGTACAACACTGCAAATTCATCGAATTTTGGTGGGCATTTACGCTCTCTAGAATGTAAAGATAAATTAGATGCCTCCGTCCAACGACCTCTTATGCTCCATTAATTTCTGATTAACAGAGTTGCCCGTCTGCCCTACGTCGAAGCGGCCGCAGCTAAAAGGCACTTCATATACTAAACCTATACGGCAATCAATGAATTTATTAGTGTGGTATACCAAACAAATGTCAGTCCGTCTTTTGTGTAATACTTGCTCATTCCTTCGCTGCACGGCGGCGCATATCTTACTTAGCCTATTGGGAGCTGTAAAAATAATACTAACGCCGTACCTATACTTCCCCTTTTTTAGCCTTTGAGAGAAGAAATGGTTATATAGAATACCTACGACACACTTGTTTCTAATGCTTCCTGCAACCATGCTCGTACTAGACCTGTGCCCGTGTCTGCACGACAACTTCTTTTATTGCGATAGCAAATATATGCACAGTTTAGGCAGGTTTTTGCCGTCGCCGTCGACTTCATGTTTCGTATAAAGTCCAATTTGATAATATCGCCTCGCGCCTCGTATGTTCTACGTGGGAGAAAGCGCGCGCGGCTAAAGCAGACATGAAACGAGCCGGCCATCTACGTCGCACGAAGGGCGCATGCGAGCAGAGAGGAAACCTTTCGTCGGGCGAAGGCGCATGAAGAGGGGGGGGGGGGAGATGCTGCGTCGCTCGAAAAACAACTGCGAACTTTGATCATAAGGGCGCGGTCGCGAGCCCAGGCAACTATTTCGACAGACATCAGGGGACGGCTCGTATACCTTTCTACGTGCTGTGCTCTCACCGTTTACTTCAAATTGAGACGAGAGACAGCACGAAAACCACTTCGCTCCCTGTAGCGGCCGTATTCCTGTAAGCCAGTGTTTTGCAGAGCTACGGGACATCGAATCCTGAAGAAGTGAGCTGCAAGCCTTACTTCGTACAACATTCCAGTTTATTGCTATCACATTCATTGCTTTGGCCTTGCGGCGAACTGTGAGTTTCTTTTATCATGTGTTGCGAAGGTCTGATTAGCTTTGTATGGATGACAATGCTAGTCCCGAAGTTTGAGAGAGTCCTCTGTTGATATTATTGTCCTTGTAGGGCTGTAGTGATCTTAGTGCCGGGAAAGGCCTTTTTTGCTGTTACGAACTTGTATAGCGCATAGCGCTGTTAAGCTACAAGTCTTGCCCCCTTTGACGAAACCTGCTTCAGGTACGCTTCAACTGAAGCACCAAAAATAACCCTAAATTTCGATACAAACACGTCTCCACAGAGGGCAGTATACAAAGACGTAGACAGCGTCATCTCCGCGATGGATTTGTTTTCGGCTCACGGAAGCAGCACACGAAAACAATTTTATCCGCTTACAATGCGAGTAGAGGATACCGGAGGCATTTTCCGCCGACTGCGAGCGATGATTCGAATGAGGATTGGAACGAAGATGGAAGATGGCGTGAATGCCCCCGCAACACGACGGCCAACGACCTCGCGAGGAGGGAGGTACATCGCGCGCTCGGCAGCTGTCGGCATTCCGGCTTGTGCGTACGATGCGTCTCACCCCGTGGCGCATTTCCATCGCGCCAACTTCCTGGCCGCCAGCGCACTTCGAGCGTTTTGGCATTCGCTGCGGAAGCAGTTGCTGCTGCTGTCGTCAGTAGGTTCATAACGCGCGCCTCCCATTGCATTTGACGACGGGGGACGCGAAGCCGGTGGGTGGTCGCGCGCTTAGAGCCCTTTTTCTTCTTCTTTTTTGCTCGATAGTTGTCTTCTTTTTGCGTGGTTCGCAACGCTGTAACCTCATGGGCGGGAATTCGTGGGAACTCCGCTCGCTGCCCTCTTCAGTACTTTCGCGATTACCTAAATTCCTCGCGGTTCAGCGATAGACGCACAAGAGAACATTGCTATGTTTATACCCAGGAGAACGAGGAAGAAGCGGACGTTGGTAACACAACAACAATAACAACAACAACAACAACAACAACAACAACAACAACAATAACAATAATAACATGGCCCAGTACGTCAAAATATATAGAGCGATTACGAAATTGTTTACAAGCGATGAGAAAAGCTGCTTAAGTGGCAGATATAAGACAAGAAATGTTTACAAAAGTGGCAGTTTCACTCGAAAGCGATAGCAATAGACCAGAAGATAACACGAAGGAAAGTCCGTCGTTTTATTGGCCATATGTCGCCATCATCATCATGAGCATCACGATCATTATGATCATCCTTCACATCCTTTATTTTTTAATATGCCAAAACTGAGTGAAGGCCTCTCGCAATGATCTCTAAAATATCCTGTCTTGCACCTGCTGGTTGCATTTTATCGCTGCCATCTTCTTAATTTCGTCGCTCCATCTTACTCTCTGCCGTGCTCGGCTTCTTCCCCCTTCCCTTGGCATCCATTCAGCTGCTCTGACAGACTACCGGTTCTCTCTCCTACACATTACGCGGCGGGCCCAGGTCTATTTATTTCACTTAATATCAACTGCAATATCAGTTGCCCATTTGATTTCTGTTCCGTTCTTCTGTCTTCCGATCTTAATGCTATGCCTGACATTTTTCTTTCCATTGTGCACTGCGTGGTCCTTAACTGTCTCTCGAGTTTAGTTGTTATCCTCCAAGTCTGAGCCCCATATGTTGTAAAGTTTTTATGCAGACTATGCAAGTGAAGTCGAACTTGATCTTAATTTGCAGGTTCCTGACCCCGTCTGCGCCTGTGTAAAGATTTTATGCATGCAGACAATGCGACTGCGTCGGTTTTTTCCTCACCCTTCCTCTTCTCGTTCTTCTCCCTCTTCTCGGACCGCTAACGATATGGATCGCTACATACGTCAGGACTGGCAGTACGCAATGACCATAGGCGTATCTACCGGGGGGGGGGGGCAAGGGGGGCGCTAACCCCCCCCCCCTCACTGAGAAATGTTAGAGGGGCGGAGCCCCCCCACTTTCGACAGTGGTCACTGTCGGCTGCACGGGATGTTATAACTACAGCGTTATCGTGATAACTATAGCAGCCGGGCGCACGTGTTCGGAGAGCGAGTAGAAGATTAAGAAGAGCGATCATGATGGTGATAGTTTCCTGGTGACTCCGCACGGCCTGAGGAAAAGTTGAACAGCTCCGCTGTTAGAATCTTCCACTTTCATCGACTCGTCCACATTAGAACTCATTGAAAAGGGTGGAAGGAGGCGCTTCGGGCCTGGTCTTCCAAGCAGGTTTTTCCTGTAGGAACACCATTACAATACATGGCCACGACAAGTGCATGCGTACGTCTGCCTGAATTTTCTGTACTCTGCGTAGAATATGCCGTATTCTGTGGCAGTGCTTTCATTTATGATCGCTCGTGTATTAACGGAAAATATTACGATAACGCAGTAGTTGTCACGTCCGGTCGCACATTGCAGCAGTAACGTTATCGCGGCACGAAGTGAATACTCTCCTCTACATCACTGACAATGATGGGGAAGAAAAAGATGGAACTAAGCGCATAAATCTAATAAGAACGAAAGTTTGCTTAATGCTGCGTCTGTGCGCAATCCCCTCTTCAATATGTTCCGCCGCCTTCCATGCAGAACTATCTCTCCTAATTTGTGGTCACGGAACTTCATCTTCACTCGCAGCGCGAACGAACCAACGAGGACACCAGAAGAATTAGCTAACGTACGGAATGTCAGTCACGTCAGACGCAAGCGAATTAGAATTCGCACCCCTACGCAACTTTCACGATGAGCTTGCACAATGCAACGCAAAGTCGAACCTTGTGAATGTTATGCAGGCAAGAAAAACATTGTCAGACGTGGGTCGTGGTCGCACCGGTACCCTTACAACATTAACAATAAAAATGTGGAAACGTCTACGTTATTAAAGCGACAGCAGTAAAGAGCTCGTTTCCCAGAAATTCCGCTGTCCGCGGCGTCGGCGGCGGTGTCCTTGGAAGTGAGCGAAAATTTGAGTTAGATGAAGAGAGGGGGAGAAAGAGAGAGAGAGAGAGAGACTCTTTATTAGAAAAACAGAAATTTTTGCCGGCATCTATATACCGCTGACATGCTACTCTGTATAGGTATGGGGAATGAGATTAAATGATTACAGAAGAGAGGGAAGAAAATAATAATGAAAAGAAATAATATAAAGAAATACGAAATGCTCAAGCTAACCTGATAGAAATAGTTACAACTAGGGTGTCAGGTAAGTTAAGGCTTTTCTATGTGAAATAGTCAATCAGTAAAGCTTTCCGACCACACCAATGTCTGACAGATAATTGAATAATGACTGCAAAACCCGTCGCTGTTTTGAAGAGCCGGGCACCGAGCCTAATATGTTGTGCAACGTTAACTGATCGTGACAAGTCATGTCCATTTGTTGCTCAAACAATTGTCTCTCGTCGCGGTACGCGGGACATTCAAGTAATATGTGCTCCACTGTCTCTATGCTACCACAGTTATCAAAACAGCGACTAAGAGTACGCCATATGCGGTACAAATAACTATTCATGTATGCCACGTTCAGTCGAAGACGATGACAGAGCGTCTCTACGTGGCGAGGAAGTGTTCGGGAAATTTTCGCTCTCAGTTGGGTCAATACAATGGAGAATGTTATCTTGGTGATGCGGCAGATTGCAGAGGCAGTCTTTTTTTCTTTTCTTTTTTTTTTTGATAGGGATACTTTTTTGCGATGTTCGAGGCGTCGGCTTTGGTGAAAAATGTTCTTCTGAAATTCCGGTATTGGAGTCCATTTCGGGCGGCTTCATCCGCTTTTATCGTTTCCGGAAATACCAGCATGGCCAGATCTCCACTGGAACGTAATGCTATGTCCAGCAATCTTAGCCATGTGATGAAGATAGGCGATATCAGATGTTACAGGTTGGTGGATTACCACGCCTATGCCTGTTCCACATACTTTGTAGGGCTGCTTTGGAATCGGTAAATATCACCCATGTTTTTGGCAGCTGCTATCGTAGTATAAACATAATAGACTCCTTAATGTCATATAACTCACCTGGCGTAGAGGATGTCGCTCTCTCAAGACGGAACGAGAGGGATTTTCCGGCAGAGGGCACAAAAGCTCCGTACGACGATCGACGTTGGGTTGTAGAGCCATCGGTGAATATGTGCGTTTCGGTTGCGTATTTTTTGTACATATACTCCAACGCTATCTGATGGGTTGCTGCTTGGGGCATTTGCCTTTTTGCACTGTTTCCAGGGATATATGGCACAATTTCTAGTGGTGACAGTGTCCAGGAGGAGATGTTCTTTGGCATAATAGGTGACGCCTGAGCAGGGATCGAAATGAGTGAGCATATGCTTCCGACGGCCTGCCCGAAGCTAAATGTAGCACTGGCTTTAGGAATATTCTTTAAAAAGTGGGTATTGATGTGAATAACGTGCCTGAGGTGAATCCGAAGTGTCTCCTGCGAAGACACCACTTCAAGAGGCAGGCATCTGGCTTCTGCTACAGTTCCCACTCGAGATGACCTCTTTGGAAGGCCAAGACATATTCGAAGACAGTTGTTGCATCATCAGCCTGACTACCAATTAACGGCCAGGCTACAGGGAGACACGACGGTCGTCGCGTTCCTCTTCGCGTTTCACGACGCTTAAAAGTAGTGCATATCGAGTATCAGTGTTTACTATGTGCTTGTTAATGCCATCTTTGCGCGGAATTCACCATATGCGGTGTCTAGGTGTATCTTGACAACTTCAGCTACCGCAAGGGTTAAATCATGATCATGGGCATTAGTCCTCGGCACGGAGATGTGCCACTACTCGACAACGTGGGGGTGCGTCCACATAAAGCGGTGCTGTATCAGCCAAACAACCAGTGACATTCTACAAGCTCTCATATACCAATGCGCTATAAACAATCAACTACGTCTATGACGACACGTTTCACTTTCGTGTTATACCGATTCCTATGACGGAGGGATCAGCCATGTTTTTCCAATAGCTTCCCTATACGCAAGTAGAGATATGGGTCTGAAGGAGGCGTAATTTGTTGGCTGCTTTCCTGGCTTCAATATAGAGATAACTTTCTAAAGTTTCCATTCTATTGGAACCTCCTCATTTATCCATGAGGCGTTATAGTACTCCAAAAGACGTAGGCGAGATTTGTGGGTTAAATTTGCGAGGGCTGCACAACTTACGCCGTCATGGCCAGGTGCTAGTCAGGTGTTCGTGTCGCCGATTGCTGCCATGAGCTCTTCAATTGTAAAAGGCACCTCGAAGTCGGAAAAGGTCGCTCGAGGTGTAGGGTCTTATGATTTGCAATGTTCAGAGAAGGTTTGGCCCCGCTAGAAAGGAGCCTACAGTACTGTTCTGCCACCTCTATCAGCGATGCGCGCTCATGTAGTGACAGCGCGATAAAAGGTTGCGAATGCCTCTGATGACTCGCCAGATTTTGCAAATACGGATAGGAGCCGGAAGGCGTTTACAATTTGGCTTTCCTTGCGGCATAGTTTAGGCCTACACGGACAAGCAACGGCAGGCTAGCGATTGGGAATGTGATAGTGTGCGTGTGTGTCTATATATATATATATATATATAATGTGCAGCGGAAGGCAGAACAAAATCGATGCATATACTTTGAGTTCTTCCCCCAGCATGGCTTGATATGTCACACGATTCCCCCTCCCGCCGAAAGAATGCTCGAGCTACAAACAAAAAATGAACAAGGAGAGTGTTATACACGTAAAATGTCGCAACAGGCAGGTAGTTCCATGTCCCAAGGGAGTTTCCCAACCTCACTAGAACTTTCTAACAGAGTTCAGGAATCCGGTGATGTAGAGTCGCGCTCAATATGACTTGCAACACCGGAGCGCATGGCCTTATGAGCTAAAATATTGCGCATATAGCGTCAACTTACCTTCATTTGCCCAGCCAAATGATATGTCCTTTCTTCGTATCGTCCCCAAGTGAGCGCACAGCATTTATTTGCCGATATAAAGACTAGTGGAAGCCATGGGTGGTCTTGGAGCACGTGAGGCCACGCGCTTCCGTGTTGCAAGTCATAATGATCGCTCCTGTGCAGCACAGCTCTGGTGGGCGAGGGTGGCTGATGATATAAGTATGCCCTGTAGCCCATCGTATGCCGATCGTATGTTCATCGTATGTATGCCGATCGGATGATATAAATATGCCCTGTAGGTGGACACTTGTGGTAATTACAGCTTGCACTCTTGTGAGGAATGTGCAAGGTTGACAGACCTTGTAGAATCGGCAGGTCAGATGTCGTAGGCGTCGGCCAACTTGTCGTGACGGATACAAAATGCAGTGCTTCTACTTTGCGTGTTCTTTGAACAAGGCTGATGGAGTCATTTCTTTGTCCTTCCCCTATACAAGTAGCTTCGTGTCTTATTCGTCGTTTCCTGGGGTGTTGTCTCAGTTGTTCTGATAGGAGGCACAGTCTTGACCGCTGGTGCCGAAGGCGTCCACGACTACGTTCTTTTATGCGATGTCTTCTCTTTAATTGGCTTCTTTTCAGACTACCTTCTTTTGCTTTCGTTGTAGTTTTAGTTCATTGCCGTTATTTTTGGAGTTCTGGTTGAAGTCGTTCGTATTGCACGCTTTGGCGGTACAGCGGCAGTTATTAGTGAGGTGGTCCTTTCAGAATGTGACTTTGGTTTTCTCCGCGTGATGATGTGGTCAGCAGTGGACAGCTGTTGCACGGTGGTCTGTTGTAAAGCTTGTCTGATGGCGAGATCTCTTCGTTAAGCATCCCTGAGGGTTCTTCTCAGATGCCGTTCAATATGCATGCTTCCGACATTCGACAATGTGCAGGGTTTAGTACATTCGAAACTTCTACGTTGATACGAGGACCTTCAAAGCTAGATATCTGAAGGGAGCTCTGAGGAAATTTGGAATCAGTTTCAAGCACGAAGTGGAGCGGCTCGCCTGTTTCAGATAAATGTGACTGTTCCTTCTCGTTAAATGAACATGCGCTGTTAGTGGTTTCAGCGTAATGTTCTGGCGGGAAAAATACCTGCTCCGTGTCATCAGAAGCAACAGCTGCCTTTTCGTTTTCGTTGCTGAGACTTGCACTGAACCATGAGGGTGACTCCATGTTGCTGTTCCTTTCAGGTGGGTGAGCATTAGCCGATGATACCGCAACAGATATGGCTTGGCTAGGTTCAGATTGTGAATGTTGTTAACATTGCGTAACTATTGAATTAAAGCCTTGTGACGAAAGAACCTCCTTGGACTGGGCGTGGTGTAGCGGTTGGGCGTTTTCTCGATGCATCAGCTTGTCTTTCGTGAACTTAGCGACCTTTTGAGGCATATGATAATCGTTATGAAGAACAGAAGAGCCACTTGATGCAAAACCAGGTGGTGAGTCACGTATGAGAGACGATGAATCAATTGCGTCGGGTGGTTCAATAAATCCTGTAGCCTTATGGTGCAGTGAATACGTAGAAAATGCCGAATTTCTTGAAGGTGGGAAACTTGGTGGAAGGTTGGGCCTTTTCGGAAAGTGGCATGGATGCCTTTTGGTTAGCGGAGGCTTTAGTTTGCCTGTTGGGAATTGTAAATTCCATCTCGCCGTAGAATGCGCTTATTATATTTGGAAGATTCATAAGACTGGACAATTGTCGAGAACTTGCCTACATGAGGCCACATTTGGCAAAGATGCTTGCTACGCGAAGACTGTTAGTTACTGTGATGACCGAGTTGAAATGGATCCTGATGGTGAGCTGTAGGCGAGTCTTCATTATAATCTTTAAATCGCATTATCATTTCCGCTTTGATTTTTTACCCGTGATTCGTTGTTTTGGAAGATGTGTGTCAGGTAAAATCGGAAGGCCTCACCGGTGACGTAGTTCTTGAAGTTGGCGAACATGTCCCGTTCCGACCATGATGCAGCGGTAGCGAGGCGTTTGAAAAGATTGAACCAGTCCTCTACGTGCCCATCGCCCGCTGATCCTGCGTACTTCGGGATGCGAACGTCTGCCGATAGTGCTGCCATGAAGATGCGACTCTATTCAGCAGGAATCTGTTTCTGTGGCTTAGACGTCATGCTTTTATTCCATTGCATGCGCGCACTTATTCGTTGTCCACTTCTCCTAACATGGCTTCATACGTCATATATATATGGAGAAGAGAGAGTTTCTGCTTTCCCCCTTACGTTAATCATTCGTATTCTGTGCACTCTCGTAGCCATATACACGAGCCCTTTTGCAAGCAGAGGGAGGTTAACGTTGTGTTTACACCAGCGGGTTTGTATGTGCATGTACGTGCTGGGTTTATATGCATATTGTGCGCACATGCGTGCGTGGACTGCACGCTCTCCTCAACGCACTGACCTTCCTACAGACCAGGGCAAGTACCTACTATAGCGTTCGCAACAATAAATCTCTCCCGACCGAGTGAATCCGAGTAATATCCTTTTTCTTTTTTCCGTCGTCCCATATCTAGGGAATATCGTTCTATATTCACGGGTTCTCTCCATCAACAAGAGGGGCAAAAAAACAACATTTAGGACATTATCAGAAAACCACTTTGACGCCAGTTGCCGTTATGACGTTTCCATGCCACTATTTCTATTTGTAGTACCACGTTGTGTATTTATGGTACCTGAGCGGCGGGCACCAGCAACGTGGAAGAGCGCGAGGTCACTTGTAGACGTAGATGACTGTTACTCTTATTATTTGACATGGAAACATATACGCACGTGCACCCAAGCCTATCCATAAACATGCACGCACAGATGCACATACGTGCCACCAGTTCCCGCCTGGCCACATTCATATTTATGTAGTCCGAGAGTCTGAGACGTTCATCTGTCATCGCCAGAAAACGCTAGCGTCAAGGTGTGGCAGGCCATAGATTCCTTCGCGCTGTCCCGGCCGTTGCAGGCTCTGCGTTCTGCGAGGTAGCTCTCGACGCTGCAACGACCTATACACACTGTAGCAGGCATTGACATATACATTCGTGTAGATGTATGCCTCGTGCAGACTATATGAAAAAAAAAAGAAAAACACGGTTGATCCCTCGTCATAGGAATCGGAATAACACGAAAGCAAAGCGTGCCCTTACAGAAGTAACTGAATGCTTAGTGTACATTGATATAAGAGTGTTTGCACAATGTATATTGATGTCTGGCAGATATATAATGACACCGTTTAACGTGTATGCATCCATTTTGATGATTGGTGGTACATCTCCATCCCGACGACTAACGTCCATGTTAAATGATTAAACAAACCCTTGTGGTAGCTGTAGCTAGTAGTTAACGGTGAAAGCGTAATCAGAGAACGAGGTGTGATAGCCAGAAGAGCGTCGCATATTGGACGCAAAACTTGGTCGCCATCCCGCGGCATGTTAAAATGTGATTGAACACCACGGCCGGACTAGAGGGAAACGCAAAGCGCGTCATGCCACCCCGGTAGCCCGGCCGTGATTTTTCTCGGGGCAAGCGCGTGAGCATCAGGGCTGGGCAGTATCGCGATAGTATTTCAGAGATACTTTTGAGTATCTGTATTTCTGTATCGAGATACATTTGAAAAATGTATTTGTATCTCAGTATTGAAATACTTTTACGATGTATCGCTTGTATCGCGATACAATGCAGGACACGGGTATCTCGTTACATTTTCTTTTTGCCGGAAATGAGTTGACGCGTATTTCGAAGGGGGTATGACGGTTTTTTTTTTCATTTGTTTTTGTGCCAAGACAAGCAAAGGCGCGCCGCCAGTCGCCGACAGAAAGGGCAGCGATGGTTTCCCCTCAAGCACAGAATGGCCCATGTGGTAAAGCGCGCGACGCCGCAGACGGAAGAATCACAAGGCAGTGTTGTCGGCCCCTGCCGACGAAAGCCGATGTCTCTCAAGGCCAGTGCAGCTCGCCTAGTTTTTTTTTCGGGTAGCAAACCATTACTTCGTGACCCCCCGCGCGGATACCGCCTTGGAACAGAGGCTTTGCAATGCTTCGCGTGCGTTCAGTTCTGAAAGCGGCGGCACTTCTAAAAGCAGTTCCCATAGTCGCGGCGGAAGTGACTAGAAGATGGCTATCTTTGTCGCGCTTTCAGCCACCTCTCCAGCGTGTCAGGGTGCGTTCCTAATTGATCACACGTGTGAAACGGTCTTCTGTGGTACCAGGCTCACCCACCGCCGGAGGCGACTTCGCCTGTTGCGGCTTGCTGAAATGGGTGCTGGTAGTGTCGGTGGTGGTGACACCTTTATTGAAGAGTGACCCTTTCGGCCCAGGCGACGAGTGCGTGCTGTAGTTTCTGATGGGGCGCTCTGAGCAGCTGTCCCTGATTCCACGTCTGTTTAGAGAGCTTGCAGGAGCGACTTCAGAAGGCTTACACCGTCTCACCCCCAACAAACGTGATTTTAGGAAGCCAATTTTTCGATTGGCAGTTTCGACATATTGGGCTCCATTGCGCGTAATTATGACCGGCCTATATGGGTAGCGGAATCCTCAGTCGTCTGATCCGGCACCGACCGGGCCAGACGGCTGAGGATTCCGAAGATGGGGACCGACTTGGGCTTCTGAGCGGTCAGAACAACCCACGCGAGGGAGGAAGTGTTTCGGTATATAGATAGCCCGAGAAGAGATGTCGCCGCGCTCCAGGGCTATCCGGCTATGAAGGCGGTATTTATTCACTATAACACGAATTTGTGCCCATCTGCAGCGCTAGATAGACCTTTTTTTCTTTCGCGAGTCTTGTGCCGAGGCCGAATCGACGCTGTCTAGAAGACAGCCTACTTCAGAAGCTCACACAGCAACCTACTTAGCAAAGCCGATCTTATGTGCAAAGTAAATGTATACTTTTTCTCAATTCACTGGTGTTCATTAGTGATTCGAGTGATTTGCTTAAACTACGCTATTTCTAGCATAGCTCATTTAGTTGTCACCAAGCATGTCGATTTCGGTGCCCAATGCTTGTTACTGTTGCTGTGGAATAGTGTACATTTTTATTGCGATTAATATGTGTAATTATGTCATTATTACTAATCATGTACTTTGTAAGCCGCCCCCCCCCCCCCCCCCCCCATCTGTGATGTCTTAATAGCGCTGAGGGTACTGTAATAAACAAATAAACTAAAACTTTCAATGCACTGCAACTTTATTTACACCATTATGCTGCACTTATAAATGTCTTTGCGAAGTACGAGCATCTTCGAAATAAAAAGGAGTATTCTACTATCTGTATTGCAGTATCTGTATTCCGGAATACTTTTTTCGCCATATTGCAAAAATATCTCCGAAATATCCCGTTACGCTAAAGGCAAATGTATCTCAGTATCTGTATTTTAGGCTTCCGGTCCATGTATTTCGATATCTATATTCCGGAATACTTTTTCGAGTATCTCTGCCCAGCCCTGGTGAGCATGGAACGCGGTGTTACAGCCAGGTGAGGCAGGCACGCGTCGCAGAGCTATTTTTGGTTTGCATTAGCGCGATGCTATGAGCGAGGCCGACGCTTTTACGACGCTTGAGCAAAGGTCGCCACCTCGCGGTGTGTTAAGGCATTGACAAAATTCAACTTCTATTGAAAACGCGCCGAATGGGACGGACGCCTAACGCGTTGCAGGTGCTAGTCGCGGAGGCCGCAGCAATGACGAATTACTTTACCTTACCACTCCCAGAGGTCAACACCACCCAGCCGACCGGGAGAGTGGTAGATATAAAAGGCGCGTTCGTAAAGCCTACGGAGTCTGTGACCGTGGCGCAGTGGATAGCGTGCCCGGCATATGTCGTTCCGGACCGCGTGGTCGTGGGTTCGATGAATGTTAACGGTACCTTTTTTTTCTTTGCCATCTGATCGTGCATATTTTTTCGACGTCATTTCCGTGACGGAAATACGTCACTGAAGTCTTGGTGGACCCCGGCATAAAACACTTTCGTGTTAAAAAAAGAGTTTGGAACCTCACCCTCAAGCTGCGTGGTCAATAGGTGCTCTAGCCTGGAGGAACACGTGGTGGGGGGCACTCGATGCATGCAGACACCACCGAATCGTCAGCTCTTTCTGTACTCGAGTTTAGTGAGTGCGACGTCTCGACTTCGCCGCGATACAACACTCACATAATAAAGCCATCACATAACTATTATCTACAAGACGCACGGGCCCCACAATTCAGTTGCGCACGAACACACTCCCGCTGCATACTATGCATCGGCTGCGAAAGTCCAACCGCCACCAAATATTAAGATGATGAAGACCCCAAGAAAATTGCTCGCTTCAAAAACAGGGGAGAAAGAAAGCATCACTACCAGTACCAATCTTCGAGCCTTGGTCTTCGAAAATTAGCTCTTCATCTATGTGCACCTCGGCAACATCTTATATTTGACCTCTAACATGTGGAAATCTTAAAACCAAGGTATTTTGTACTGCTTTTCATACATAGCGTGCAACGCTGTGCAAGACGCGCAAGCTCGGTAAGCAAAATATATCAGCATCAACGTCTGGTTCGCGGTTTTCTTTCGTCTTTTTTAAGAACGTTAAAAGCGCACTGGACACTGGGGCAAAAAGAACACACACACACACACACACACACACACACACACACACACACACACACACACACACACACACACACACACACACACACACACACACGCACACACGCACACACGCACACACACACACACACACACACACGCACACACACACACACGCACACACACACACACACACGCACACACACACACACACACGCGCACGCACACACACACACACACACACACACACACACACACACACACACACACACACACACACACACACACACACACACACACACACACACACACACACACACACACACACACACAGGCGTCCGACAAATTTACGTATATACGTAACCTTTGATTTCTCAAAAAAAAATAAATAAAAGGACATGATAGACTGAGGACTTCCAGCAAATTTGCCAAACTTCCTACACGCTATTCTGTTTATGAATATAGTGAGCAGAATATTATGACATACGGTAAGAAAGACTATACATCATATCGAAAACCCCGAATGATTGCTTTACATATCCATCTGACCCGCAAACACTCATTCAGTGTAAGTTCGGAATCGTCAAGACGTACTGTGCACTGGGAAATCGCCGGCAGAGTTTTCGTTGCATACTGTGACATTTGTTGGCACTTAACGGCCTTTAACTTTCACAGTGATGCATTCCTTCTCTCGTTTGTCCTCTGAGCGTAGTTTGGCGCTCAAGCGGAGCTCATCCGCAGTCGAAGCGGCACTATGTAATGTCAGCGCCCGCAGCATCGAGCGGCCGCTGCTGCGGGTTTGTTAAGCGGCTGATCCCAAGACAAAGCTTGCTGAACCATGACACCGGGCGGCGCATCTGTTGGTGTGGAGCTGCTAATTTGTGATTATGTCACGTACAAGTATTTTTAGCAACTTATATCCGAGTTTCAGCCCATAACGAACGACGCGGCCGCTAGGCTGGCATGGTGACATTTGACGCACTATAGCAACCAAAATAATGCAACGTTTTTTTCTGCACAATGGTAGATGACGTCCTTGACTTCAATCAGAGGGATTTAAAAAAAGATTAAAAATGGCCTTTTTGAGAAAATCATTTTCAAAGTTCGGCGTTTTTGGCAACTCACTTACGTTTCAGCCCAATTATCAAGTAAAACGGAGCGCGATAAAACCACGCAAATTATTTTTAAATAGAGCGAAAGTATCAAAGTTAATATGTACCGATTTTTATTATCCTCACCTTAACTTGCTTGCAGCAATAAATTCCTGAAATAGAGGTATTTTGTGCTGTTAATGTTACTAACAGCGCAAAAAAAAAAGGACGAAGGACCAGGAAGAAACACAGACAAGCGCTGACTTAAACTTCAGTTGTAAGTCAGCGCTTGTCTGTATTTCTTCCTGGTCCTTCGTCCTTTTTTTGCGCTGTTAGTAACATTATGGATCACCAACTTGCCCAACGAATCGCTCTCTTAAGTTGTATTTTGTGCGATTTGCCAAGTTTGTGATTTTTTTTCTTCAAACGTGCTTCGACAAGCAAGGGAAATAATAGATTCATAAGATTGCATTTCACTTGTTCTTTAAGGGGAATAAATATTGTGACGAAGAAGTGCACCGTTTTTTCCATAGGTGCGCTCAAAATTCAGAAATCACGAAATTGGCGGAAAAGCGTTTTTTGCGGCAAAAATTTATATTTTTTTTTCAGGCGAACAATATTTTTTTCGCAAAAGTAACTGCGAAACCATTGTTCTGGGTGTAATGCCCAGACCTATAATAAATTTCATCACAATCGGGAATGGTGACCGGGACCTCGTGTTCCATCTTATCTGGACACACCCAGTTCACTTTGCAGCCATATCATTATGGAATACATTAGCATTTTTAATAAAATTCCAAAAAAGCCATAAATTTCGCCATGAATTGAAAAAGTACTTGTTATGTGACATTTATTCTCCTGCATAACTAGTTTTTCGACTTGTCATTCTCTCCTCAAACTGTTGTTTTATTTTTTTCTCTTTTTATGTTATTTGCACTTATAGTTCATATAACCGATGACACATCGTTGATGATAACATCGTCTTTTTGTTGTATCCGTATCTCATTATTATCGAATTTTGTAATCTTACTATTTTTGCTACTGTCGTTGCCAATCAAATATTTATGTTATTATTGTATAGGAGGTCCCATTTCAGTTTACACTACGGGACCTCCTTCTGTTATCCTTATCTTGTACATTGTGTTATGAATGAATAAAATTTTATTTATTTATTTATTTATTTATTTATTTATTTATTTATTTATTTATTTATTTATTTATTTATTTATAGAGTAATGCATACCCTGGTGGTTGAATTTGTCCAGGTTTCACTTCCATCTCACGGTAGCGCAAACTTTTTGCAATAAGTTTTACGTACAAAAGAATGAAGCAAGTTTTAATTGGAAATAACTTCATATCAATTTGTTTTACACTCGGCAAACAAGCGTTGCGAATCTAAAGAACGAAAGCCATCCGAAGCAGATCCGAAGCCTGTACTTCCCATCATTCCCATGGTGGCTCAAGTGCAGCTGAAGGAGCCCGCATAGACACTAGCGCCAGGTTCCCCTCTAGGTATCACAGTAAGAAACTCTATGCTGTATTGCTTGTGTAATAAGTGATGAGGCAAACCGCTGAATTCCCGACATATAGTAAAAATGGCGCATTTCTCGACTACGTGGATGCGCTGCAAATGCCACGAACGAAGGCGTGACATCATGTGGCTTGATGCTTTTACGCTGCTTGTAAAATATTGATCCATTTTGTTTTGAGTTTTGACCGCACGTTAGGTATATTTCTGTTTTTTTTTCTTTTTTATTGATTCTTTCTTTTATTTTTTGCGTTTACAGAATGAAGAAAAGCTATCGTGGCAACAGTTTCACTTGTTTTTGAATGGTAGGATAAATGGGCGTCTGGTCCTAACGTACGTGCTCTTCGGTAGCGGCAGCGTTCGCCATACATAACTGGTCTAACCGCATAGCCTGGGCGGGTGAGAAATGCTCCGTCGGGAACCCGCATTGCACATGCCTTCGACTTATGTGCGGGAGCTTCACAATCTTTTCCATCGTGCTGGTTGATGCAAGTTCAATGTTTTCTCTATAAAGAGCAAGGACATAAAAGCCGAGAAGTGCCGTGTAAATAGTATGCTGGTAAAACACAAGATGACGGTGTCGATTTTTTACACCTCCGTGTACGTATGCTCTCAGTATGTATACGCTTATGAGCTTTTCCGGATTGGTCAGCGTTTGGGAGCTCGCTACTCCTCACAGCAATCGGCGTGAAACAATCTCGTCGCGCCGGTATGCAACGGCAAACGTCCCTTAGATAAGGGAAACATAAGAGAAGTCTTCGTTCGCAGTGGTCCTGACAAAGGTTGCTTGATGGGAACTAATGAGATTTGCGTTGGCCAACACACGCAACAACCAAACGAACTAGTGTGTTTCTTTGTACTCTGCTTGGAACTCTGCCAAATAAATCGTATGCTCGTCCAATTTGTGGGCGTGCTTTCTGCCGCCGTTGGCGCATTCCTTCACCGAATATCTTTCGCGAAGCCTCGATATGGAGTGCCGGTAAATTGAACCCCGTGGTTTCCATTGAGCTTGCGGGAAAAAAAGCGTTATTTCCGCGAGTGTGTTGAAGTACAGCGAAATGATATCACCGCTAAAATAAATTAGAAGCGACGTATACATTCAAACATGGGACATGGTGAGCAGTGGCGCAAAACTGTCACGCAGTAAGTGCGACAAATCCAAAAATTCATCAGAGAAACGAGAAACTCTCATGACGCTGAAGGTGATGGCTCGGAAAAAAACAAAATAAAAATGTGTATCGCTCCAAAACACGAATGTCAACAGATTTACGCTATAGAGTTCTGGCAACGGGTACGCTCAATTATAGGGTGAAACACATTTTCGCCACATTTGCGAATATTTTGCTCGTCTACTTTCTTCCTCTTTTTATCGAACAAAATCAGCGCACCGATCCTCGAAATCTCTTTCGCGAATCTCTGCCGGTTCGACAACTTTGTTCACTCAGTAGCGGAGCTATACTCTGGGTTCAATTGTTCACGCATCGTAAATGCCGAAGTGGGCACCTCCTTGGTTTCTTTTTTTTTTTCTTCTTCTTCTGAGAGTTCCCTCGGTGGCCACTCTCATCTGTTTACCCTATCACGAACTCTTTGCGAACGTGTTTGCGATGTCGGCACTTCCTTTCTTTTCTTATCGCGGAACGCGAGTGCCGCTTTTCCCGACGGTTGCAAAGCAAATCGGCCCGCAAAACTGCCGGCCATTGCACAAACAAGCGGGCCTACGTGAATCGGATAGGTGCGCTCTATTAGAAAACTAAATAAATAAAGAGAAAAAAAGTAGTGGTAGAAGAGCCTCGGTTCTCAGTGAGCGATGTTGTTTGGAGTCTAGACGCAATCAAGCCGTCCGTGGACGGGAAGCAAGAAAGAAGAGCTCCGGGCCTGCCGCCGTTTGTCGAGACGAGCGGCGGGATAAACACCATCAGCACAAGCAGCTGCTGCCGTGAGTGAAATGCGCAAGCCGCGATTTTCCCATGGGAGCAGGGAAGCAAGCAACTGGTAGCGGACAGGGTATACATTCTGCCGAAGTTGCGGAGAGGAAGGAAAAAAAAATATCGTTGGCTCGAGAAAGCCTAGGAGCTATGCTAAAACGCCTTTTTATTATTTTTTTATTGGAATTGCTTGAGGAGAATACATCCCGCTACCGGAGCGAACACTAAGAAGCATCTTGTTCGTGCTTTTGGATGTTCACGTGAATACAAAAAGGAGGAGCGGGAAGGGGGCAATATTTGCAAAAGAACACTGGGTTTATTATTATTATTATTATTATTATTATTATTCCCGCTCCAACATCTCTCTTGTACGTCCGGACAAATTCCACCCACCACTTAACGTAAGATTATCTGCATCAGCCGAAACAACGAGCTACAGCAGTTACGTAAACAAATCTCCAAGATTTGCGTTCAAGCGAGGTGATTACACGGGCCTCTATCATCACTTGTCCACCGTTGACTGGTCACAGGTTACTGACAAACCGAATGTTGATGACCAGGTTGATCAGTTTGCGGAGCTTGTACTGAGCAGCATGCGTAATTTTATTCCCCAATACACACATAAACAACGTAAATATCCCCACTGGTTCTCATCTGAACTTATCAGTGCACTGAAGCATAAAGATCGCGCACACAGGAAATCTAAATGTTCTCCATCGAGCGAGTGGAAGGAAGAGTTCAGCTTTTTTCGAACTCTCGCTAAACGCCTATATAAACGGGATCATAGTTCGTATATTGAATTCTTAGAAAAAAGCGCTTCTGACAGGCCAGCTGAGTTTTGGAAGTATGTACGTAAACGGTCCAGCAAAAGCGGAGAGTCTTTCAGACTACTAGACTCAAATGGGGTAGAAGTGCATGCCGTCGCTGACTGTTTTGCCGCACATTTCTCATCCGTTTATAAGGCCTCAGACTCTAGCACTGATATCAGACAGCCTAAGGCAGTTCGCTCACCCAGTGCTTTGTCGCTGGATGAAAATCTTATCTGCGAATGCATTAAGTGTTTAAAACCATCCTTATCATGTGGCCCAGATGGCATCCCCTCCGCCATACTAAAAGCTTATAGTAGTATATTTGTCCCAGTACTGACTACGATATTTAATAACTGCCTGGACACTTCCACATTTCCTAGCATGTGGAAAACTGCTCGTGTTTTCCCAGTATTTAAGTCGGGCTCTAAAACAGATGTTTCTAATTATCGCCCGATTTCTCTACTATGTGCCACATCAAAGATCTTCGAGCTGGCTCTTCACAAAATATTGTCTTTTAGTGTTAAAAGCTCATTGATTCCTAATCAACATGGTTTTCTTGCTGGCCGCTCAACTACCACAAATCTTGCTAGTTTCATGACGCAGATCTCCACACCTATTTCTCAGAGAGGACAGGTTGACGTACTCTACTGTGACATGAGCAAGGCTTTTGACGTAGTCAGCCACACACTGATTATGGTTAAACTTGCGCAATTTGATGTTGACTTGTCGGTTGTGAATCTCCTGCAGAGCTATCTGCTCAATAGATATTGTTATGTAGCGGTAAATGGCCAAACGTCTTCTTTGTATAAAGTGACTAGTGGGGTCCCTCAAGGGTCAGTATTAGGCCCACTCCTATTTTTAATTTACGTTAATGACGTTTCTTTTGCCATTCGTAATTCTTCTTTCCTCTTGTATGCCGATGACATCAAGATTTTTAAGGAAATTCATTCAGTTAACGACTGTCGCTTGCTGCAGTCAGATTTGCGCTCTTTTTCCGAATGGTGCAACGCTAATAACCTTTCTCTGAATGCCTCGAAGACAAAATTCATGTCTATCACTCGCAAAACATCTAGCGTGTCATTTCAATACTCTGTCAATTCTGTGTCCTTATGCAAGGTTTATGAGATCAGTGATCTTGGTGTTGTTGTTGATAGCACGTTAAACTTTTCTGCTCACGCTAAGCGTGTTGCTTTGCGGGGTCTTCGCACCCTAGGCTGTGTTTGCAGATTGTCTAGAGAATTCCGTTCTCCTTTGCCCTTCCGAAAATTGTACACCGCGCTATGTCTTCCTCAACTGGAGTATGCGTCCGTGATATGGAATGGCATTGCTCAATCCAGCGGTAACACCATTGAACGAGTCCAGAAAAAATTCCTTAGCATATATAACCATCGCTTTGCTAAAAAATCTCGTTCAAATACTGCTGAATTATTATCATTGCCATCACTTCACTGCCGACGAAATCGTTCTGATCTCTTGTTTCTTTACAAGCTAGTCCACGGTATCATATCCTGCCCTGTACTTCTCAATTGTGTTAATTTTCGAATTCCGCGTAAGTTAACCAGAGAGAACAGACCGTTTCATGTACCCGCCTGCTTCTTCCAACACTCTACCGTTCACAGAATACAAAGTCTCTATAATGTTAATTTTCTTGATCTTGACATTTTCATAGTCCACAATCATTGTTTTTATCCGAGCTTTGTACTGTTTTGACATAGTATGGCACAATGTACAAAGTCTTCCCTTCTCCGTCTTTCCGCATAGTTGTATATATGCAATCTAATTTTTCATTCCCCTTCAATATTTCTCGTGTTGTCTTATTTTACTCCTCCCCTTTTGTGTTCATTTCTCTTTGTCTACGTGTATTTGCTCTTTTTATTTCTGAAGACTGTCTGTATTGTATAGTTTATTTTTATTGTTTTTTTTTGCGTGCGCCTGCACAAAGACCTTACGGTTGTTCCTGGGCACGTTAAATAAATGATTGATTGATTGATTATTATTATTATTATTATTATTATTATTATTATTATTATTATTATTATTATTATTATTATTATTATTATTATTATTATTATTATTATTATTATTATCTTAGTCCGCAGTCATTGTTTTTATGCGAGCTATTCACTGTCTTGACATAATGTGGAACAATGTACGAAGTCTTCCCTTCTAGGTCTTTACGCGTTTTTGCTCTTTTTATTTCTGAAGACTGTCCGTATTGTATTGCTTATTTTTATTGTTTTATTTTTGCGTGCGCCTGCACAAAGACATTACGGTTGTTCCTGGGCACGTTAAATAATTGATTGATTGATTGATTGATTGATTGATTGATTGATTGATTGATTGATTGATTGATTGATTGATTGATTGGGATTTTGCATGATTTGTTTACTAGAACTGTTATCCTGCGAGACAAATGGAGTGATAATTTCAGTGCCACATGTTGCTCGTCGGTTGCTGAGAGGAAAAAAATGGCCTTTCTATGTACCGTGTTCTTCTGCCAGATATGGCGAAGCAAGAAGGAGCGTATATATTCCTAAAATGTTTTATGAATTACCTCGAGAGTTTTTTTTTGACCCTTTAATAAAAGAGTTGAAGAGGTTGTCCTCTGTTTTGTGAAATTTCATTGGTTATGGGCTACTTCTAGGTAATATGTGCTCTTTTTCTTTTTTCTGTTTTTTACTCACTGCCTGTGAACAAGCGTTTGTACCAATGATTCTTCTGTTCATTGGAAAAAAAGAAGGTTGTTTTGTGACCATGCAACCACATCGCTGTAGCCTTCTCTGCCGGGCCTAGTCACACAAATATTCGTAGACATAGACAGGTCCGTTTCTGTCTACCGTTTCTAGAAGTGCGTAATAAATTATTATTATTATTATTATTATTATTATTATTATTATTATTATTATTATTATTATTATTATTATTAACACAAAAGTGTTTTATGCCGGGGTCCACCACGGCTCCACTGACGCATTTCCGTCACGGATATGACGTTGTAAAATATAAAGACTAACATATGGCAATGAAAAAACTAGAAGAAAAAGTTCCGTCACCGGCAGTCGAACTTACGACCCCTCGATCCCCAGCGCGCAGCCCGAAATGACTGCGCCACAGATGGCACGTTCTTCGTCATAGTAACGGCGGGCTATTTATATACACGATTTGCCGGTGGCGGTACTCAGACATCGGTGTGCATCAGCGTGTTTTCGTTATCACTAGCGAGATGGCGCGAAGGGCTCGAAAGTTGCGCTTTAAAGGTCGTCGCCCCACGCGTTGAGATGAGCGTGCGCCTCAACAGGGCGTGGTTGCTCGTGCGCGCGCGCTTATCTTGTACGTCTTGCGCTCTCACCGCAAGTTTGCGTTGAAGTTACAGAGAGCACGAAGGTCACTTCGCTCACTGCAGCGGCCGCTTTTGCGAAAGAAGCGTGCTGCTCAGAAACAAATAAGTTACAACAGTGACAGTTCGCGCTCATCCTGTGTATACTTGTGCGTTCGTTTCGTGCGTCCTCCTTTGTATTTGACCAGCGCGCTTTAACTGTCAAGCTGTGACAGTTGTTAGTTCGCGCTCATCCTGTGTACGTTCGTTCCGTGAGTCCTTTCTGCTTAGAGCAGCGCGTTGCAAGTTTCGAGCTGCTTGCCGTTCTTCGCATGACATCCCAACTTGTTGCTATAGCATTCATTCCTTCGCCCTCGGGGTGAAACAATGCACAACAAACGCTCAACTATGTCTGTGAAGACAGGTTTTACTTTCGTGTTATACCGATTGCTATGACAGAGGGATCAGCCGTGTATTATTATTTATTATTATTATTATTATTATTATTATTATTATTATTATTATTATTATTATTATTATTATTATTATTATTATTATTATTATTATTATTGATTTGTGTTCTTTTTCCGAATGGTGCAACGGCAATAACCTTTCTCTAAATACCGCAAAGACAAAATTCATGTCTATCACTCGCAAAACATCTAGCGTGTCATTTCAATACTTTGTCAATTCTGTGCCGTTATGCAAGGTTTATGAAATCAGTGATCTTGGTGTTGTTGTTGACAGCGCGTTAAACTTTTCTTCTCACGTTAAGCGTGCTGCTATGCGGGGCCTTCGTTCTCTCGGATGTGTTTGTAGAATATCTCGAGAATTCAGGTCTCCCATGGCCCTACACAAATTGTACACGGCAATATGTCTTCCGCAACTTGAGTATGCGTCCGTGATATGGAACGGCATTGCTCAATCCAGCGGTAACACCATTGAACGAGTCCAGAAAAAATTCCTCAGCATATATAACCATCGCTTTGCTAAAAATGACTCTGGATCTCGTTCAAATACTGCTGAGTCATTATCACTGCCATCACTTCACTGCCGACGAAATCGTTCTGATCTCTTATTTCTCTACAAGCTAGTCCACGGTTTCATATCCTGCCCTGTACTTCTCAATTGTGTTAATTTTCGAATTCCGCGTAAGTTAACCAGAGAGAACAGACCGTTTCATGTACCCGCCTGCTTCTTCCAACACTCTACCGTTCACAGAATACAAAGTCTTTATAATATTAATTTTCTTGATCTTGACGTTTTTCATAGTCCACAATCACTGTTTTTATCCGAGCTTTGCACTGTTTTGACATAGTATGGCACAGTGTACAAAGTCTTCCCTTCTCCGTCTTTCCGCATAGTTGTATATGTGCAATCTAATTTTTTATTCCCCTTCAATATTTCTCATATTGTCTTATTTTACTCCTCCCCTTTAGTGTTCATTTCTCTTTGTCTACGTGTTTTTGCTCTTTTTATTTCTGAAGACTGTCTGTATTGTATTGTTTATTTTTATTGATTTTATTTGTGCGTGCGCCTGCACAAAGACCTCACGGTTGTTCCTGGGCACGTTAAATAAATGATTGATTGATTGGTTGATTGATTGATTGATTGATTGATTATTATTATTGTTATTATTTCTTATACCCTTCCATGAACTGTACCCCGCAATATGACTTCCCTAGCCTAAATATGCGTCTGTGATCCAGAAAGGCATTTCTAATTCCAGCAGGAACACCACTGAGCGAGTCCAGAAATGATTGCCTAAGCATATACACATAACGCGATTCAGAGTCATTTCTAGCTTCGCTAGAAATGGCCCTGGATCTCGTTCTAACATTGCTGGATTATTATTACCATCACTTCACTACCGACAACATCGCGCTGATCTCAGCTTTCTTTTCAAGCTTGTTCACGGTATCATATCCGGCCCTAACTGTTCAGTTGTATTAATTTTCGAATTCCTCGTAAGACAACCAGGGAACATAGACCGTTTCATGCAGCCGCCTGCCTCTGCCAACATTTAACCGTTCACAAGCTAGAAAGTCCTTATAATTCTTACTTTCGTGATCTCGATGTTTTTCATAGCTCGCAGCCATTGTTATCCTTCGAGCTGTGTGCCGTTTTACCATAACGTCGCACACTGTACATATCCTTTTCTTCTTTGTCTTTCAGCCTAGTTTGCGCGTTGTTGTACGCGGTATTGTTTATGAATGTTCTATATTTTTCGTGTTCTGTTATTGTATTTCTCCCTCGTCCTGACTTTTCTTTTTAACATTTTTGCTGTTTTCGTTTGTTTATTGTTTATTCTTAGCAACTTTCTTTAACTGTGCGCCAGCACGAAGACCTTACGGTTGTCTCTGGGCACGTTAAATAAATAAATAAATAAATAAATAAATAAATAAATAAATAAATAAATAAATAAATAAATAAATTTTTGTTTATATAATTATTTATTTATTTTCTGCCTGGATGTGTATCCCACATTTCTGTCGTTTAAGCTGCAAACGTATTGTCGCACTAGCGCTCTTTAAAAACTCAGTCTTTTTTTCTTTTTCGTACAGAGTAAATTACGGAACTCGTATTATCCACGGGGTTCCCTACGTTCTGTTTCACTGGTTACACTGCGGGTTGCATACATTAGGCTACCAAGAAAATTTACAGAGAATACAACACGTCAGCGAAAATTGAATTGTTAGAGAGAAACTCGTGCGGAATGTGCATTTAAGCAATTTTATTTTGTTTTCCGTTATCTTCGTCGTTAACGTGAACATGTCAATGTCATCGTTCAAACAAGTATTTCGCACAAGGTTATTCGATGGCGCGTATACTTTGCTACAATGACAGCACGAGCCCAGCCGATTAGCTCAGTCTTATTAAGAAGAAGTCATTATATCCCGCGCGCGAGCCAGAGCTCGGCTAAGAGCGTGCTGCACCAGGCTTCCTCGTGAATGTTGACGTCTTTTGTGGCAGACTGTGAAAGCTATCTGACGCATAACTAAGCGTGCGGAGAGTTATGCATTTGCAGTGATAGCGATTATACGGTAACTCCGAGCGAAACCTTGTCGATGACGCCGCCGTGGTGGTCTGTACAAGGTCCAAATGGGAGGCCTGCAGCTGGTAAGCAAGCAAGCATCGGGACTCAGGAGTGCCAAGTTGCGCTCCTCGACCAAGCCCAGCGAGCCGCACAAGCCAGTGGTGCCCTGGACTATAGGGACCCTCCCACATTTGCCCCAGTACCCCAAAGTAAATGTTTCTACTGCTACTACTGCTTATACTACTACGTAACGCAGTGGTTTGGGGGCGCAGGAATGCGCACCATGTCTTATTGACCTATCGTGGTCCTCTCAGCTCGCTGATAACCGAGTATAGCAGCGGGAGTGATGCATCGCAAATGGTCACTCATTCGTAAGAGATGGCAATAAAGATATACAGGTCTGCGTTGAGCTTTTCGATGAAACGGATTTTCTGATAGAATAAAAGCAGGACACCGACCATGAAATAAAACGCGGAAAACGACGTTTCGGCTCCCCTGACGGGAGCCTTGTTCACAATGAAAGCGACGACGAGTGAAGCGATGCTTATGAGGGCTTTAAAATATGACGTAAGCAGCGGCTGTAGATTACAGGGAGCGTTCCGTCATTTCGGTTCAAAGTATGATCCGTCGTTTGAATCACGATGGATTCTAAATGGTGTCTTGCAGGCAGTTTTTTCTCCTTTTCCAAGATCGTGGCGTTATCGAAATCAATGTGGTGGCTCAAATTTTCAGCGTGCTCGGCCAAGGCATACGAAGAAACTTTTTTCTTGTTGACGTCATTGACATGCTGTTTGATCCGCTGTTCAAAATTTCCTGTCTCGCCGATATATACACTGTCACAGTCTTTACATGGGATCCGATAAACTACGCCAGGAAACTTTTCTTTTTGAAGCTTGTCTTTCACATTCACCAGCCGATGACGCAATTTTGTGTGTAGGAACATGGGCTACTTGGACGTCGTAATGGCGTAGAACGCGGGCGAGACCCTCGCTCGCACCAGGCACGTACGGTATAGCGGCGCGTTTTTTTGGCAACACACGGTCAGGTCTTGGCGGCTGAGACAGCTGGCGTTCCACCGAGTAGAGCATAGATTTAGGGTAGCCACATGCCGAGAGATCTCGTTGCACTTGCTGTAGGTCAGCAGCCCTGCTACTCGGCGTTGTGCAGATGCGGTTGGTTCTGGCGACAAGTGAGGCCACCACCGATCTCTTCTGGTTTGTCGGGTGCACCGAGTCATAATGCAGGTACCTGCCGGTGTGCGTGCTCTTTCTGTACACAGAAAACGTCAGACGGCGCTGGTCACGTTTCACAAGGACGTCCAGGAAGGGCAGTTCGCCGTCTCTTTCTACCTCGGCCGTGAACTGAATAGAGGCTTCCATGCTATTTAAGCGGGACAGGAATGAGGGAATTTTTTCTCGCTGAATTATGCAAAACACATCATCTACGTAACGAAGGAACACCTTGGGCGGCGTGCTGAAAGAGGCGAGTGCACGAATTTCAAGCCATTCCATCGTTAAATTTGAAGCTGTTACCGAGACAGATGCCCCCATCGGTGTACCGTGCACTTGCTGGTAGAAGGCGCCTTCAAACACGAAGTAAGTGTTCTCTAGGCAAAACAGAAGGAGCCTTTTCAAGTCAGGGACGTAAATGGGCGTCCTTTCAGGCAGTGTAGGGTCATCTTCAAGGGCGGCGGCACATGTTTCCGTGGCGAGTCGAATAGGAACGCTTGTGAAAAGTGACACGACGTCGAACGAGACGAGGGCGTCCTGATCATCGGGAGCATAATGACGAACCTTGACAATGAAGTCTTCGGAATGGCGAACGTGAGTGGCACTTCTGCCAACTAGAGGGGTGAGAACCTTATGAAGGTAAGTGGAAAGTTTCTGAAGAGGAGAGCGAGTAATGTCGACGATTGGTCGCATCGGGACGTTCGCCTTGTGGATTTTTGGCAGACCATAGAGCGCTGGCGCAGAACCATTTGTGCACAGAAGGGAGAAATACAGCCCCTTGTGCATAGGATCAATAACGCGAAAAACGTCAGAAAAAAGCCTTTGCAGCTCGCGTTGTACCTTGGCCGTGGGGTCCTTCTTCAGACGGCAGTACGTCGCCTCGTCCGCAAGCAAAGACATCTTGTTGCGGTAGTCACCCGTGTTGAGAAGAACCGTCGCGTTGCCCTTGTCTGCCGGAAGGATGACAAGGTTTCCGTTGGAGCGAAGGTCTTTGATTGCTTACTTTTCTTCTCTTGAAAGCGGGGAGACGTTTTCGTTCGGGCGCAACCGTGAAAGAAGGCCTATAGCGCGGGTTCGTGCCTCATCCCGTCTGACGGGTTCGATTTGGTTGATTGCATTTGCAACAGCGCAAACCATCTTGCATCTTTTTGTGGTCCAACGTTGAAGTTCAAGCCCAGGCTCAGGACAGCGAGTTCGGCAGAGTTTGGCTGGTACGACGACAGGTTATGCACGGTGGACGCGGAAACGTTTCTGCGCTTCGCCTCAAACGGCTGCGACAGCCTAGCCAGTTTGTTTTCGTGCGTCTCGTTCGTGCGACGAGACTGAAGTCTAGCCTTGAAATTAGCATGCAATTGAATGCTTGCGAACTCGTCCGTGACCCGATGCTCCAGGCGGCGGCGGGCGAAGAAAACTTCGTTCTCCAGGTTCCTTACGGTCTGCCTGCATTCCAGGATCCTGGCTTGCAGTAGGAGCTTCTCGGCCTTTGCAACCACACTAAAACCAAAACTTGAGCGGACAGGCCTGTTTAAACGTAAAGAACGGGGAATTAGTCCTCGGGACTTGCAGGTGCGGTTGAAACTAAGGTGATCTTTGAACGGAGGTACTCTACTTGTCAATGAAATGTACTGGCGAATCTCGGTGATCACAGGTTGGCCGTACGCCCGGCGTAGGTTAATGAAGTCGAGGCTTTGACGGAAACCCGTCTGGTCGGGAAGTAACATGATAGAATAAAAGCAGGACACCGACCATGAAATAAAATGCGGAAAACGACGTTTCGGCTCCCCTGACGGGAGCCTTGTTCACAATGAAAGCGACGACGAGTGAAGCGATGCTTATGAGGGCTTTAAAATATGACGTAAGCAGCGGCTGTAGCTAAGAGGGAGCGTTCCGTCATTTCGGTTCAAAGTATGATCCGTCGTTTTAATCACGATGGATTCTAAATGGTGTCTTGCAGACAGTTTTTTCTCATTTTCCAAGATCGTGGCGTTATCGAAATCAATGTGGTGGCTCAAGTTTTCAGCGTGCTCGGCCAAGGCATTCGAAGAAACTTTTTTTCTTGTTGACGCCCGCCGTCGCCTGGAGCATCGGGTCCCGGACGAGTTCGCAAGCATTCAATTGCATGCTAATTTCAAGGCTAGACTTCAGTCTCGTCGCACGAACGAGACGCACGAAAACAAACTGGCTAGGCTGTCGCAGCCGTTTGAGGCGAAGCGCAGAAACGTTTCCGCGTCCACCGTGCATAACCTGTCGTCGTACCAGCCAAACTCTGCCGAACTTGCTGTCCTGAGCCTGGGCTTGAACTTCAACGTTGGATCACAAAAAGACGCAAGAAGATTGGTTTGCGCTGTTGAAAATGCAATCAACCAAATCGAACCCGTCAGACGGGATGAGGCACGAACCCGCGCTATAGGCCTTCTTTCACGGTTGCGCCCGAACCAAAACGTCTCCCCGCTTACAAGAGAAGAAAAGTAAGCAATAAAAGACCTTCGCTCCAACGGAAACCTTGTCATCCTTCTGGCAGACAAGGGCAACGCGACGGTTCTTCTCAACACGAGTGACTACCGCAACAAGATGTTGTCTTTGCTTGCGGACGAGGCGACGTACTGCCGTCTGAAGAAGGACCCCACGGCCAAGGTACAACGCGAGCTGCAAAGGCTTCTTTCTGACGTTTTTCGCGTTATTGATCCTAAGCACAAGGGGCTGTATTTCTCCCTTCTGTACACAAATGGTTCTGCGCCAGCGCTCTATGGTCTGCCAAAAATCCACAAGGCGAACGTCCCGATGCGACCAATCGTCGACTTTACTCGCTCTCCTCTTCAGAAGCTTTCCACTTACCTTCATAAGGTTCTCACCCCCCTAGTTGGCAGAAGTGCCACTCACGTTCGCCATTCCGAAGACTTCATTGACAAGGTTCGTCATTATGCTCCCGATGATCAGGACGCCCTCGTCTCGTTCGACGTCGTGTCACTTGTCACAAGCGTTCCTATTCGACTCGCCACGGAAACATGTGCCGCCGCCCTTGAAGATGACCCTACACTGTCTGAAAGAACGCCCATTGACGTCCCTGACTTGAAAAGGCTTTTTCTGTTTTGCCTGGAGAACACTTACTTCGTGTTTGAAGGCGCCTTCTACAAGCAAGTGCACGGTACACCGATGGGGGCATCCGTCTCGGTTACAGCTTCAAATTTAACGATGGAATGGCTTGAAATTCGTGTACTCGCCTCTTTCAACACGCCGCCCAAGGTGTTCCTTCGTTACGTAGACGACGTGTTTTGCATAATTCAGCGAGAAAAAATCCCTTATTCCTGTCCCACTTAAATAGCATGGAAGCCTCTATTCAGTTCACGGCCGAGGTAGAAAGAGATGGCGAACTGCCCTTCCTGGACGTCCTTGTGAAACGTGACCAGCGCCGTCTGACGTTTTCTGTGTACAGAAAGAGCACGCACACCGGCAGGTACCAGCATTATGACTCGGTGCACCCGACAAACCAGAAGAGATCGGTGGTGGCCTCACTTGTCGCCAGAACCAATCGCATCTGCACAACGCCGAGTAGCAGGGCTGCTGACCTACAGCAAGTGCACCGAGATCTCTCGGCATGTGGCTACCCTAAATCTATGCTGAACTCGGTGGAACGCCAGCTGTCTCAGCCGCCAAGACCTGACCGTGTGTTGCCAAAAAAAAACGCGCCGCTATACCGTACGTGCCTGGTGTGAGCGAGGGTCTCGCCCGCGTTCTACGCCATTACGACGTCCAATAGCCCATGTTCCTACACAGAAATTGCGTCATCGGCTGGTGAATGTGAAAGACAAGCTTCAAAAAGAAAAGTTTCCTGGCGTAGTTTATCGGATCCCATGTAAAGACTGTGACAGTGTATATATCGGCGAGACAGGAAATTTTGAACAGCGGATCAAACAGCATGTCAATGACGTCAACAAGAAAAAAGTTTCTTCGAATGCCTTGGCCGAGCACGCTGAAAACTTGAGCCACCACATTGATTTCGATAACGCCACGATCTTGGAAAAGGAGAAAAAACTGTCTGCAAGACACCATTTAGAATCCATCGTGATTCAAACGACGGATCATCCTTTGAACCGAAATGATGGAACCCTCCCTCTTATCTACAGCCGCTGCAAACGTCATATTTTAAAGCCCTCATAAGCATCGCTTCACTCGTCGTCGCTTTCATTGTGAACAAGGCTCCCGTCAGGGGAGCCGAAATGTCGTTTTCAGCATTTTATTTCATGGTCAGTGTCCTGCTTTTATTCTATCATGTTAGTTCCCGACCAGACGGGTTTCCGTCAAAGCCTCGACTTCAAACGGATTGTCTGATTTAACGAAAATATGTAGTGCGTATGGGCCTTTGAAAACGCTCGAATCGCCTTTAGGCAAGACCACTATCAAAAGCAAGATCTTGGGACCTTGACCCACGGTTTCGTGCATGCACCAGGCCACGAAAGCCCTATGGTGCTACTTGAAGACGACCGGACTTCACGAGCGTTTGCGAACTTTACGAGCGCGAGTTCGTGTGTGTTCACACTAACTGTCCATTTCTTCTTCTTTTTTTTACTCTTGTACTTTCTTCTCTGTCTTATCTGTTATTGCCCCTTTCCCCCAACCCACGCGCAGGTTAGCCAACCGAGCCAAAGCTTGGTTAACCTCCTTGTCTTTCCCCTTCGTTTCTCTCTCTCTCACATCACAGTGGAAGGCATGCGATTGAGAGAGAAACCACTCACGCGGACTAATTTTTTTTATCTGCGCGTATAATTCTTAAGAGAGTAGCAAAATTCGAACCCGAAATCTATTGAAGGTCATACAGCACCCCATGAGAAACGACCGAAACGGACATTCTCAAAACCTCTGACCTTTAATAGTGTTCTTTAGTCCCATCAAATTTATACATCTATCAAACATTCGATCTCCTCGATGCCACGACTACGCATGGAAAATCATTCTTCGCAGAGCCTACTACCTCGCTAATTGAGATGTTTCTATCTCTCTCCTTTTTTTTTCTTTTTTTCAGACGGGGTCAGTCCGAGCACGAACGCCGTTCCGTACACCGTGCGCGCGAGAGGTGAGTATTGCAATTACGGCTACCGCGTCGAGTTAGCAATCGAAGTGTCGCCCCGAGTGCAAGCCACAGCGCACGCACCGCGCCATAATGGGCCACATCACGCCGCGTTCTGGCGCCGTGCGTTGCGGCGCCGGCAATACCCCCCCCCCCCCCCCTCTCTTCTCCCTTTCCCGTCCATCCCCCATCGGGGAGCTCGAGTTACGGCCGTAATTAAATTCCGCCGTGCGCCTGCCGAGCACCATGTCGGCCGCGGGGCGCTGAAACGGACCGGTTGTTCTTCCTCACAATCTTCTTCGATGCTCAACGACGCAGCTGAAGGTTTGCTGGGGCCGCTCGCCGGCTCTTGAAGGCAGTTTTGTTTGTGGCGCGCACGTGTGCTTTAGAATAAACTCACCAGGGTACGAAATAAAAACAAAACGGGCTACTTGAAACTCGTGGGTCCATCACACGCTTTGAAAGAGAAGACATTCGAGCTTCGCGCTAGGAGAGTATACGTGGAGACAAGAAAAATAAGCCTGCCAAAGTGAAAAGAAGTGTGTGGGCTTGTGTGGCAGGAAAAATGGGTGTCGCAGTGAAGGCAGATAAAAAGTTTCTAGAAATAGTGCAGTACAGGAGCAGACCAAATTGTTTATTATGAGCGCTTATTTTAGCCATACTATTCGCGCAAGCTGATGTGAGGAAATGTATGATGACTGCCTGTAAAAACTGGTCTCTTGTTCATGAAACATTACGTATGCCTGAGTAGTTCGTAAGAACTGGCGCGTCTGTGTTGATGACGGGCATACATTAAAACTCAAGGCCTGCAAATGAGAAGCTATTTGTACGCGAAAAAGGAATGTTTTGCGATGCGTCGACGCATACACACGATTTGGTGACGTTATTTTCGTTAAAGTACGGTTATACTGACGCGGTAGAGTAATAGAAAAAGAATACTTCAAGAATTTCAGCAATATCCTCGTATTAATCATTCATTATGTCAACTATAGGGGCCGAAACTTACCGTTATGGTTATCACAGCCCACCGTAATCAGCTGCAAAACACCGGTTCTTGATTAGTTGGCGAAAGCACAAACACGCTGTAAACGTGCGACCGAATATAATCGTGTGTAGAAGCAGAGTTGATCAAGGCTCTCATTTTCTGTCGGTTGTAAAGCAAAGCATAGACCCGCATGTACCTTTTCGAGCGCCATTTTCTCCTATAATCAAAGAATGGTTCGAAGAGTTAACACCGCAAGGAAACTACTCCCTCTCTAGCTTTTCGTTACTGTTGTTTGCCTTTAACAGTAAACACGTGTAGGGAATGAAATGTAACAGCAGCGTTTTTCGCGACTTCCGCAGAGCGTTCCATTCTCTGCAACCTGAAAGAAACGCGAGCGCACGTGATCACCGCGTTCTCTTAATGAGAAAATGCTGCTATTTCTTTTTGTTTTGAAAAATTCTCTTTCTGTATGCTGCTCATTTTTGAAAATTTGGTTGAAGCGCACCGAAGAACACAGAATAGCAGAAGCAGACAGGACAGCGCTTACCCCTAATCGTCTAGACCTTCTAGTCTGTGTTTTTCGGTGCGCTTCAACCAAATTTTCAAACATGAACGTCAACCGACGGGCCCAACTTGCCATCTTGCTGTATGCTGCTATTCGTTTTATTTATATTATTTGAAATAATAATATCTGAGGTTTAACGTCCCAAAACCACGATATGATTATGAGAGACGCCGTAGTGGAGGGCTCCGGAAATTTCGACCACCTGGGGTTCTTTAACGTGCACCTAAATCCAAGTACACGGGCCTCAAACATTTTCGCCTCCATCGAAAATGCAGCCGCCGCGGCCGGGATTCGATCCCGCGACCTTCGGGTCAGCAGTCGAGCGCCATAACCACTAGACCACCGTGGCAGGGCTATATTATTTGAAAGCAGGGGCCAGCAGGCGCCAAATTTTTCCAAGTCTCTGCAAGCTGTTCTTTTTTTACTACCTCCCCTTTTTTATTATCGAATGTGCCGTCATTACGCTAGAACTATCCAACTCAGTACTCTCAGCATTTCAGTTGCGCTGCTTTAATTTGCACGCTTAAGAATGACAGATTGCTTGCCTTCAGCTATCTCGCAGTGAGCGACAGAGGGCTTTCATGTGGAAGCATTTGCATCAGAAGGATAGTGGCACGCGTAGAATTCATCGTTTTGTAGTAAGTTTTCATAATGTCGATGTAAACTTTTTAGTATGTATGTATGTATGTATGTATGTATGTATGTATGTATGTATGTATGTATGTATGTATGTATGTATGTATGTATGTATGTATGTATGTATGTATGTATGTATGTATGTATGTATGTATGTATGTATGTATGCTACATAGGCTACCAACTTCTCTAGACAGGCTTAAAGGGGCCTCCATATTTACAACGCGAGGCGACACCACAGAGAAGGCACACAAGACACACGGAGCGCTGACTGACAAGTGATATTTTATTGAAACCAGCGAGCTCTTTATACCACTGGTGGCCAGTAGAAACGCACAAGACATGCGGACGGAACATTAGTGCCGGCAGAAAACAGATATGCGTCAAATTTCATTGTCAAGGTACTCGATTTCTTTTGGTGGCAGTGCTACTGAGGGTGCGCTTATACACCTATCCCGCAACCTTGCTATCACATGTGCTTCCTGTATTTCCCTTGTTAGAACTTCACGATGTTTGCCTATTACATTGAAATCTTTGTACATTGGTTCACAAGGTTCACTGTCATTCTCTTCAGATCGGCAATCTCTGCAGTGTTTGGCCACATGGCCACAAGTGGCTGCGCGTGCGACATTGTCGTGGTGCTCTTTTAGTCTTTGGTTTAAACATCGTTCGGTTTGTCCCACGTACTGTTTTTCACACGACAACGGCAGGAAATAAATGACACCTTTCTTACACTCGACAAACTGCTTGACATGCCTAACTGAATCTCCACGTGATTCACCATTCCTACAATGGACCTTTTTGCACATGCTAGACAATTTTTTGGGTGCCGAGAAGACGACTTCCACACCCGCAGGTTTTCAAATTCTTCTGAGGTTGTGCGAAACCTGTTGAAGGTAGGGCATGGCAACAACTTTTAACGCGACAGCGTTAAGGAGCTCGTATCGCAGAAATTCCGCCGTCGGCGTCGGTGTCGGCGCCGTTGGTTGTGAGCGAAAAATCATCATCTTGTCCGTGATCGAAAAATCGAAAAAGCTGCAAATAAAATAATAAAAATGCTGTCTCCGAGTGAGAATCGAACCGAGGCCGTCTGCGTGGCAAGCAGGTGTTCTACCACACACCCACTCCTCCGCTTGGAGCTGCACTGAAAGTAACTTTCATGCTTCCCAAAAAATACGCGTCCTGTATACAGGTGTCACAGTACGAGATGTAATAGCGCAGTAATATTGCGGGTACAAGCGTACATTGTCATCGGGCGTCACACCATGTCAATATCATAACGACTTGGTGGTTTAAAGACAGCCACCTATTACAAAAGGCACACACATTACTGCGCGTATTCCCGTAAGACCACGTAGTGGGTGCATCGCAACTTCGAAAACGTTTCTCGCGCATAATTGCTCCTGGTTGAAAGCACGCTACCCATTACATAAGGCACACACCGTAGTGCGCGCATTCTCTTAAACACTCGTAGTGTTCGAAGTGCGCACTAGGGGCAGGATATCGCTATCGCGTTCAACTCTTACAGGCGAAGCTTAAGTGTCCCCCAATTTTTTTTCTTTCTATTTGTGCGACTGACTCGCTGACATCTCGAGTTATAAGGTTATGTTTGAGTTTCTGTGTAACAGCGACCATAAGCTCGGTAGGGTAGCCAGCTTTCGTGAGGCGACTGATTTGTTCCTTAAAGGGGCCCTGCAACACCTTTCTTAGTTATATTGGAATAGTCTCATTATTGACGTATGACTCTTCACGAGTCATATGCCGCAAAAATTTTTCGAATCCGTCAAGTCTAAGTGGTGTTACCAAATTATAGAGATCACGTTCCGCAGCTTTCTCCCTCAACTCAACGCCGCGAGCGCGCGGAGAGCTAGGCAGCGACTCGAGGGAGGGAGCGCAGACGAGCGAGGCTCCGCCCAAGAGCGCCGGCGGAAATTTTTTCTTCATTTTTTTCTCTCTGACGTCTGGGCGCAACCACGTGGTCTGTGCCGCCACTTCCGGTCGGCTTGCGTCGTTCTCGTCGAGCGGAGCCGATGTGTATCGCGCGTGCTTGAAAACTGCGCGTCGGTTTGGTAATGTTGGGTGTGCACCTCGAACGCCGTAGTGTTTTCATCGCTCTGCCAACTATGGAAGCAAACCTGCGCGCTCGTTTGGAACGAGAGACAGCTGAGATCGGTTTCGGTCCATACTCCGATACACCGCCTCGTAAGACGGCTCTGGCAGACGACCCCGAAGCGCCGCCATTACCGGACGCCAGCATTGTTATCGGAGACATGCTGCACGGCTGCCTCGGTCGGTCGTGAGAACGTGCCGACGATGCAGTTCCCAGCTGACGAGGCAACACTCGAACGGCTGCCACTCTCAACGGCAACCGGCGATGGTCAAAAGCACAGAAATATTCACGTTTTCGGCACTGCGCATGGCGAAGAAAACGGAACCACGCAACTACGAGCAGACGAGCTGTCGGTGAGACCGGAAGTGCTAATATTAATGTTTGTTCGGTGTTTTTAACGCTATAACAGAATATAAACATACATATTATCTACTTATTGAACTCAAAATCAACAACGAAAGTAATAATGAGGGTGTTATCGTGATTATACATCAGCCAATGGTGGAACTGCCGACAATCGCGTCATATTTTGCGGACTAATACATCATTTGTCGAGAGAAGAGGGAGCGATTTTCAGCTGACTTTGAGAATTTATTGTAAATTCCAGGCCGTGCGCATCGCTATAATATTTGGCTCGCGTGTTCTCGGGAGCCTCGACTACCGATCGGCAGCGCTTTTTGAGCATGCTCGAAAAGTGTTGCAGGGCCCCTTTAAGGCTTCGTTTCATGGTGTGTTCGCAACACTTATTTAAAGCATTATTAAAAACAGAATGAATAATGGCTCTTTTAACAACTTTAGAATGGGCTGAAGCGTACGAGAGGATGGGCTTTTGAGCTCAGGGCTCGTAAGACCAGCACACATGAGAGGGCGTGAAGGTCCAAAAACCTAATGGTATCATGAACTGGTATTTCATGGGCTAAAACCAAGGGTTCAAGGTGCTCAAGAAAGATGGGGTGAACATTTAAAACCGTTGCTCAAATTTGAGGTTGTCACAGTGTAAAAATACAGAATAATCGTCAACAAACCTGAAAGTGCGACACACATCTAGTTTATCTAAATGGCCTTGCAACCTTTTGTCACGCATGGCCAGAAGCATATCGCTCAGGGTCGTGGCTGAACACGAGCCGATACATGTACCACCTTTTTGGGTGTATACTTCCCCCTCCCATTCTACACACGTGGAAGAAAGATAAAATTCTAAAGAATCAAGGAAAGGGCCTGCAGAAATTCGACATTGTGGGAGGCTACGATGCTATGCTTATCTATGTGGTCGCTGAGTGCCGACATTATTTCAGCCTGGGGAATTGTGTAATACAGATCTTTGACGTCGATTGAAAACCCGTAGAGCCCCTTATTGTGGTTCTGATTTATGAACGTGATCACTTCTTCAGAATTTTTTTATTCTAAATGGGTCATCAATTGTCAAAACACTTAGATTATGTTGGCTGTACTTGACAAAGTACGCGAACGTCTAGCATTTCGCCTTCATCGAAATGCGACCGCCACGGCCGGGATCGAACCCGCGTCTCTCTGGTCAACAGCCGAGCACCGTAAGTATACTGAGCCACCGAGGCGCCTAAGCTTTGAAGCAGAGAATGTAAGACAAATTGTAGAGTGACGTTAAATACAATTAACAACGATTTGCAAAATTATATTTATGTTAAAGCCAATATCGCAATATTAGAGTGGGGGCCGACGTGTGATGAAGTAATAGCTGTTGTGTAGAGTGTAGAACTAATTAGGGGCTTAGCGTGAATCCCGAGAAATGCGCCTAAATAAGTAGTGGTGAAATTAGTGATGCAGAACTATCGGTAAATTTCCTTTCGATATCATCGATACTTTTTTTCTTAAACTATCGATAGCATGGGCAAAATATCGATTGTGCTACTATCGACAAACTATCGATAGTGCAATCGGTAATACCACCGTTAATATTACTAGCGATATTACTGCCACGCGCGTTTATTGCTTTGTTTTGATCTATTCGGGTTTCACCCAGAAAGACTGTTAGCAACGTTTGACAAAGACCCCGCCGTAATGTTTGCGAAACTTCACGATTGTTTGAGATCATTCTGTTAAGATTACGCGCCGTACGCGAATAGTCAAGTTTATTCGAGAGCTTACGCGAGCACCAGCGATAACGCTAGAAGGTTCGATGACTGACGTATAAAAGACGACGCGTTACACCGATGATCAAATTACTCGACGGCCTACGACTGTTTTCGCCGCTGTCAGTGCGCAGCGTGCATTGCTTGCATTTTCAGTTTTGGTTTTCTGGGCCCAAGTTCGACCAAATAAAGAGCTCCGTATTTGACAGTCTTCCGGCAGTATTCTTCACCGTCACAACCACGTGACGATACTATCGACGGTGGTGTGAATAATGATGCTGTTGCTGGGCTGCCATATTGCCAAAATATTTGCGATAGCCTACTATCAGCTTCGCTCAATTTATGAACAATTTGTGGCGACAGAAATAAATTACTTCCGCGGTGAAAATGGCGGAATATGTCCATCAATAAATTCATATTCCAAAGCAACCAGTTACACCTTACAAATAACAAACTTAGTTCTCGATATTTCTTTTATATTGAAATCATAAAATTCAATATAAATATGAAGTCACGCAGTTCCACCACATGTAACGGCTTCCTTTCCGCTACAGCAGAACAGTTTGACTTTATGATCATGTGTCAGAAAGCACTGTGGTGAAGAACACAAGCATGTCAATTTTCTTGCCCTTCAGCCTGCTCCTCCGGCTTGACTATGTTCCACGGGTGCGGGGAACCAAGTTTATTCTGCAATGAGTTAACGCTGTTGATTTTATACTATCGATAGAACAATCGAATTTACTATCAATAGCGTTATCGATAGTATTTCTTACCATCGATAGTGCAATAGTGACTCAGCTATCGATAGTATTGATAGTACCATCGATAGTTCTGCATTACTAGGTGAAATACATCCATGCATCAATTAGCAATTTATGTTATGTAACACGGCCAGTAGCAGCAATCGGCTAAATGACGGAATAAAGCCGCCGCCGGCAGCTCCTACGAGAGTGAAGACGGGCCTTTGTATGAAGAGAGAGGACGCTTTAGAAAGTCACCACCTCGCGCTCCTCTTGTGAACTCTAAGGGCCCAGCACGACTATAAAATTTGACCTAGCAGTTCACAGCAGTGCTTCCTATGCGTAGGATGTGTTTTTTCACCAAGCTCACGGGGTGGTTCAGGACGCAGCTAAGTAGCGAAGTAGTCAGTGAAGCAAGAAATATGCCTCACTGTTACATTGGGCGATAATCGAAATAGTAGATATTCTTAAACTTCGTTGTAGCGCGGTAAAAGACATGGACACCAGAAACACACGTACGACGACACACAACGCTACAACGAAGTTTAAAAAATGACCAACTACTAACACGCCCACACAACCCTTATTGAGTAGATATTTCCTTCTCCTTTCTTTTATTTAACTTTCACATGGAGAAAGGAAGACATGAGCTTAATTTTACCTGACCGCCACAAGCGTCTAAGAGTAAAATGACAATCGTGGCTTTTGCATGCTTAAGTTGTTCATCAAAGGAAACGCTAATTCAACGATCGGTTAATATTTACCTCGCAGCATAATATAGTTTCTGAAGTCAGTGCCTCCTTCTTTTAATATACTTTTATTGTGACAACAACACAAAATCGGATATCGGCTGTGCTTTTGCGTCTTTTCCTTTTACGCTTACAACTGCGACGGCCGTCTTCATCAGGACGCGCCTCTTGAATCTCAGCCGCACTCTTGAGCTTAAGACAATCAAGACGCGGTAAAACGGCTTATATAGCACGGTATTTTGACGCAAGAGATGCTAATGAGTGTCTCTTGGTTCCGCATAATCAAATTAATAAACCATGCCCGAGTAACCGTGAAAGAGCCCGGGCGAAGGTCCGCACACCTGTCAGTAATTCGTGGTCATGGTAAGCATAATTCAAGAGAAACAACGCGACTTCTTGAAACGGTGGAAAAACGAACGAAAACGACTGGGATTTAATTTTTTTTTATCGCCGTCTTGAGAAGTCGCAATGTTTGGCTTGAAATTATGCAGGATCAACAAGCCCAAACTCTGAGGTTACACGGCAAACGGTAGGCTGTCGAAAAGCGTGACGACGACAAACAACGCTCTCGTGGGGCGCGAGTAATCATAGGAATTCCTGCTCGAGTGCATGATAATCAACTATTTCATTACAGATACTTATAGCAACCATGATGTTGTAACACTGTTGCGTACGGACCTGTGTAAGGTGCTCCACCGCGTACAGCAAAACTTCGCTGGCCATTGTTACTGGGATTTGAGTTCAATCTGCCGTGCATCAATGTGGACTTGAAAGCCGGGCGCGCTTACCGCTGCGCTATTGCACGACATTCCCGTCTGGTAATTTGCGGGAGGTTCTGCCTTACACAGAGACCCTAAAAATGGCGACGTCTGTGAAGGAACTTAGCAGTCCGCCAGAGACGTTACTGTAGCGAGCACCACGCCGTGGGCTGAGCGGATATAATTTTCTTGAGAAAATTGCCGTGTCCCCGGTGAAAGCAAGCTGAGTGAGCGAGTTGTGCACTCTTTCCCATCTGTCACATCGTCAAAGGAATACAGACTTTTTCTACGGCTAAAACTGAATTAACGGAACTATATCAATGCTTGAAAGTGATTTTACTTCAGATTTATCCAAAAATGCTGGTTTATGGTTATGCCAGAAGGCGACGGTATTTTGAAGCGTCCCTAATTCGCTCGAATATGCCGCACGATCATGATCGCCAATGGGCTGACCTTGCAGCTGCATAGCTGGAATGTCTCTGCTCACAGCCGCAGATGGTCGACGCCTGTGTGTCCTTCGTAAAAAGAAAGATAGGGAACCTAATAAGGCAAAGTCTGGCAGGGTACTGGAAACGTATGAAAGCAGGAGCCAGGGAGGAAAATAATAATAGAAGAATCAAGAGCCCTGCAAACATACGCATGCGCGACCCCATAAGGGGCTATTACGGGCGGCCACCCATCGCTCTTCGCTGCAAGCTTAGTTCATTTTCGCCGGTTACGTTTTTAGATAGCTGTTTCTCTCCTCCGAAGGTTGTTGATGACGAAGCTTTTGTGGACTCCGTTACGGGTAATGACAGACTCCTGGCTTTGCTGCTGAAGCGGCAGTCGTTGTTTCAGACCTCAGTCGTTGACGTAATCACTTCATATAGCAGGGAAGTAAACAGGGTTCCCCTCGGCTCAGGAAGGAAATACCAATAGAATACGCATACCCGTCGACCAACTGCTGTTTCTTTCAAAAAACAAAAGACCCAGCGATGACCTGAATTAGAAGACGACCACCATGACAGACATAATATTTCATAGCATATGACGTCGCATGATTTCGAGTGTGATATATTCTGGCACGTTACAAACATTGATATTGTCTATAGCGGAGAGTCCTATGAGGCAATCTCCTGCTTTTGGTTACGCAATATGCGAGGGTGAATAAGCCGGTCAGTTGCTTCGCAACTCGGACAGCCCGAGTGCTTGTGCGGTTGTACACGACATATTTTTTCTGTCGAAAATGCTCAATAATTTTTGCAGAATAGCGAGCTCTCATACGCCGGCAAGCTTCCCTTGTAAACATGCGGAACACAAGGTATACACCAACTGCGCTAGATATGTCTTATTGGGCGAAATGATTGCCAGCTAACTACACAGCAAATATCTACAAATGCGTGTGTGCCATATTGACAAGAGTTTCCAGCTTCTAACCGCACTTTCCCCGCATACATGTGCTGCTGTGCACTCTCTAGGTCTCTTGTTATTTCGCCTTACGCCTTATAAATGGCAGAGAGTTGCAAGATACATATTCCGGCTACCGTCGTTCTCACGCACAGCTATCATTTTCCTCCAGCAGGCGGAGCGCTCCGAAGTTGGAGAAACCTGCGGAAGCCTGAAGCACATAGAACCGCTGAATATTTTACTTGTTTGGAGTGCACACCACTCCAGGAATTGCGCCGCTTTCCCACTTGCGCCTGCATGATTCACGTAGCTACTCTAAACGAAGTCAAATAAGTGTTGCTCTGCAAAAAATTGTAAGCCACTCTCATACGAAGCATTCATATTTTATGTGCCCGAGTATAGCCGGTGCGCTGTTCATTGTATGGTAAGTTATGACGAACATACGTTTTTTTTAATCTAACGGATATAAGCGTCTTTGATATGCAGACACAAAGCACCAAGTGCTACGAAATGACTTTATTTCTGGATATTCAGCGCTAACGTTATGCACTGGAGAAATTTTCATGGCTTAGTTCCAAACTACGCAAAATGCTTGCGTACTCAGACACCATAGAGACTTTGAAGCTATAAACGTGCCGTGAATTTTGCATAGCGTCCGTGCCAAAGTGCAGGGCCCAAATCTACTGAACGCATTTCGCTGGGAAAAAACACGGAAAATTGAATAAAGAAAGAAAACAGAAGGTGCGATGTGGGTAGAGGGCACCCACTTCCTTTTCGATTCGGAATCCTCTTACGAACTGCCTGCACAAAACGTACGTTTCATAAGGAAGCGTGGCTTTCGAACTGAGCGAAGTGACTTCTTTTTATTTTCATGCATCAGGAAATGTCACCTCTGTCTGCTGTCCCGGCATCGCTTCGCTCGACGGGAGTGGAAGTCTCGCACAAACAAAAAAAAATAAATAAGGCGGGGGAGCATAGTAAAGGCGACGTTACGGTCGCGAAGCACGCACAGTCAACATTCGCTTTCTTCGTAAGACACCTGGAACAGAGTTTCTTTTTTTTTTTATGACGATTGACGCTGTTAGATTTCACTGAATGGCTATCTAAGGCAAACAGCGATGTCGACTTATCCAGAGTGAAGTATTTCTCTGTAGCTCTGACAGTTTGAAAAGCCGGCTGCTCGATATGGTGTATTTGGACGACGGGGCCACATAAGTCACTTAGTCACTGGATGACGGCGTCGTGGCTGCGCCGCAGCCGGTCGCGCTGTGGCGCGAATACGTTGACTCGGTGGCACTGAGCCGTGTAGAAGTACAATGCCAGACTAGTTAACGCAAAGCTATCAATGTGTGTGCAATAAAGAAAATGCGGATATAAAAACCGCTTGACGGCGCGGTCATCCCCAAATTAACTTTCAGAAGAGCCCTTTATTGCAGAAAACGCCGATAGTCAGTAAGTGCATCAGAACATAATGCTCTCAGAATTACTGTCAGGAAGAACTTGCCTTTGGACAACGCGCACTGTTATATTGAATTCTTTTGATATTTTGCTTTTCAAATAACTAAACACGTGTCCAAACAGATAACGCAGTGCCCTCGCGCCTCTCGACTGTGCAAAGACTCTCTATGCCCTGTTGGTCTCTGCACCTCTGCATAGCAAAGCCCAGTATTTCGCGTCACGGAAATGTGGATAAAGGATAAGCTTAGCCGGAAAACATCATTTGCTTGGCAACACAATGCACTTTCAATGTTTACGGTGTCCACACAACTAACCAAAACGTAGTTACTATACTAGTGACGTGAAAAGTATGCGCGGCGCTCGGACGGCAAAAAATACGCAGCCTGCTGTGCGCGAGTATATACGACTAGCGCAGTGTTGTCTCGTAATGCTTCGCCCGCTGCAGACACTAGATGTCCGGGTATTAATCTTTCTGGTGATCCAAACTCGCGCACTTTTAATTTCTGTCACCGACCACGCGTGGTCGCGCAGAACGCCAGAAAATTAAGCATGCAAACCCCATTAATGTGACTGGCCTCCAGGATTCTCCGCCTATCGAACGAACAGTCTCTCCTTTTTCCGCCTTCTTCCTTCGGAGGACACTCCCCTTTTTCATTAAATTAAATGCTTCAATTGGGCCCACGACGTGGTGGAGAGGCTAGGCCTATCTGTCCCGACGTGGAAGCGGCCCACTACGCGCTAGTTTACGCTCCGGCGGACCTGAATAAAGTTTTTTCCATTCCATTCCATTCAATTGGGGCATCTGGTTAGTTTCACCCTAATATGCGTGGTTTCCGTCTCCACTCTTTTGCTGTTTCTCTCTTCTGCGTGTTTTTTTTTCCCATGCCTTTGCGCAGTCATTAGGCTTTCGTTTCCTTATTGCAGTCTCTAGGACGCGTCATCCTTCTCCTTGCTTTCCTCTTTGCTTCCAATCTTCTCACAGAATAGAAAAGCGAAGGGCCCACTTCAATTGTACTCTCTGCTTTTTAAGGCGTCTGTCCATAACTGCATATTCTTCTGATGTATACTACTACTACTACTACTACTACTACTACTACTACAACTAATAATAATAATAATAATAATAATAATAATAATAATAATAATAATAATAATAATAATAATAATAATAATAATAATAATAATAAAATCTTTGCATACTAATGGCGACTCGAAATCACTTCACATTTAAGTGTTAAGAAAACACCCAAATAAGTTTACCTGATT
The DNA here is from genome assembly GCF_013339695.2 of Rhipicephalus sanguineus. Classification (NCBI taxonomy): domain Eukaryota; kingdom Metazoa; phylum Arthropoda; class Arachnida; order Ixodida; family Ixodidae; genus Rhipicephalus; species Rhipicephalus sanguineus. The sequence continues at coordinate 156,801,375 of NC_051176.1, forward strand.
TTCTGCCTTTTAAAAGGGAGTTTAAAAATTGTCACAGTTCTTAAGGTTCAATAATCACAACCAGTTAAGTCACAGAATGATCTAGTCAGCCGTGATGTACGTGATTCAGCTTTGCCGCAGTACAGCCGCGTAAATTGTGGTGCACCCTTTACAGTAAGAACACCGAGTGAAGAAGACTGCTGTCATCGAAATGCACTAACACCTCTTGTCTGTTGTTGCGCATGAATGCGGAACAGTGGACTTGCATAAACATTGCTAGTGGTGTTGGGTATGCTTTCGTACGCGGTGCTGGAGACTGGAGACCGCTGGACACCGGACTTCGCACAGTCGGCAGGTATGATGACGATGATGATGACAATACTGTGGGGTTGTCTGGTCGCACACGCGCGGACCGGTCGCCACTTCGATCGGGCGCATCAAGTACCACGTGCCTTTGTGACAAGTTAGTCAACATAAGACAATCAAATTATAAACTTACAAAAAGAAATCTCCTGAGGTTACATGCGAATACATAAAAAACATTTGTGGCATGAGTCATAGGATATTATTTTATACGATAAGTTCGCAAACGCCTCTCCCGCGCGTGAAATAAATTTGACCTGCTTTGGTTTTTTTAACCAAGGCTCACACATATCTGCCCTATATGTGCCTTCTGCAATCGGTCATCGCCTGAGTAATCATCTCATTGTCGCGTTGACCGCCATTGTGAGTGCCCAGCGCTCAACCAGACGCGAATGAACGACTACTCTTGCGTAAGATAAGCAACAAGAGAGAGAGAGAGGTAAAGGAAAGGCGGGGAGGTTAACCAGGTTGTACCCGGTATGCTACCCTACACGGGGGAAGGGGAGAAAAAGAATAGGAGGAAGGGAGGAGGAAAGAGAGAACAAGTGATACGCGCACACACATGTCAGCGTTCATCGCGCACACTTAGACAGTCACAGCCAAGAAATGTTTGAGACCGGTTCCTCTGCGGTTGTCTCAAAGTAGACCGGAATCCGAGATGTTAAAAAAGGCTTGCAAGAACTGGCTCCAAGGAATCCAGAACTTGCAGTGCGCATTGAGCTGATGAAGTTGTCATCCCCTTGAGGAGAGTGCACATCGTGGTCATGAGAGACCTCAACACAGCGAAGACTTGTAGGTTTTCGTCGTGGATATCATCTGTGGACAATCATGTACATTGCGGGACATTTTGCACCGGCTCTTTATGAGTGCGCAGTGGTGGTAGTGAGGACAAGGCAACACCCGCCGCGGCTTTCAAAGCCTCCACATCCGTTCGGCTCCCCGACTGTGATGTATTGGGCGGTGGTGTTTGTGGCAGGGGTAGTAGCTGTTGCTCAGAAGAAGTCTGACGGTCTGTCGGAGTATCACATTGCGGTATCCGTCCAGATTGGGCAGCAGTAGCCCTAGACCTTCGTCGCCGACGCAAACGCCGTTGTCTATTTCTCACAATGTCAGCAGCCTCTTTGTGCGTTGAGCCATCTATACCATCTGTTTCAATACACTCCATTCTTGTTTCACTAATGGGCAGTCTCTTGATGACGCTTCGTGCGTTCCATGGCAGTTGGGACATTTCAGGACGGTTGCTCGGCAGGATTCCGCATTGTGCGGTTCTGCACAGCGGGGGCAACTCACCACGCTCCTGCAAACTCCGCTCACATGACCCATTTGTTGACATTTATGGCACTGGAGTGGTCTTGGTGTAAATGAACGGACCACGTGACGAAAGTGCACCACCTTTACGTGGGATGGCAATGTGTCCCCTTTGAAGACAACCTTTATGCAACATGGGTTACCCAGACGTGAGACTTGGATGATGTCGCTTTGGTCACTAACTGCCTTGATGAGCATTGGAAGGTCACCACGAGGAATGGAGATGTCGACATCGTATGTTACACCTACCACCATGTCTTTTAAGTGGAATGTGAGCTCAGACCCTGATACCGTCGAAGTCTGTGACCCTGGTCAGACCAAGCAGAAATGTATGGTGTATAACGTCGATGGCCAAGACATTCTTGCGGGGGTTGACTCGAACATCCTTGATTTCGTTTGGCGCCAGAGACTCTAGTTTTCTCGAGATGGTCTGCCGATTCAGGTGTCTGTTTGTCCCATGGCGTAATTGGCACAAATAAGACGGTGTAGTTTGTTGAAGCCACTTTCCGCTTCACAGTAGATGCGGTTGAAGGTGGTGAAGCACCCAAAGATCTTCGTTTTGGTTTACGACTGTAAACAGGCGTGAAGTCATCGTCGGAATCGTCACTGCTCGCCGAATACAGTTCGGTAGACTCACTGTCGGCGTCGCCGAGTTCGCTGTCCCTTTCCTCGAGGGGCCCGCCGACGACGGCGGCATGCCTGGAGGGTGCGAAGGCGACTCTACTTCCAGTGTAGTCAAATAAAATACCGTTGGCTACGTGCGAAACATGAAAAATCGGCAAATACTGTCACCCGGTAAACAAAGCGCTGTGCAAGAGGCACACTTCGTCGTCGTCTCCAAGCAACAAGAACAATTACCAAAATAATAAGGGCTATAAACTGCACATAATTAACTCAAAGATTATCTGTTGTTTTAGATGAGCGATTTTCAGTACCTTCGGTTGACTTGACTTAGCATATAAGTACCTAATAAATTAAGTTGTGGTTTCGTGTCGTTGGCTGGATGAGGGATTCATGGTTGACTCAGCACCGGTTGTTTTCAGAACGTTTACGTCAAAGCCGTCCGCAAGTGATCGTGGCTTCTGTCGTCGAGACATAACCTTGGTGATCGCTATCATATCAGAGCAAGAATCTAGAGAAGCATTTCCTTAGGCTGTTTGTGTTGTGCCTGTAGACGTCCGTGTGATGTTCAATAAAACTTGATTTCATTTGAAGAGTTTTAAATTACCCGAATGCCAGCCAACAAGGGAAGACGCTTCCGTAAGAAGAACTATTTTCTGAAATACGGGAATGAGTTATTACAATATAGCCTAATATGGCGTTCCAATTATTGATTAGCGTACTGCACCATTTCAATATGTTCAGCTAGCGACGTTTATTTAACCCAATACGCATTACAGGTAATACCATATACCAGAGCAACAAATTTCCTTCGTTCTATATTTTTTTCTGCAGCAAAGCCTCATGGTTCCTCGAAAACATTGCCGTTTCCCGCGTACAAACAGAGACGTTGTGAAAGTGACAGCAGCGGTAGCTTTTTTTCTTTTATTTTTTATTCTGGCAGGCGTAATTCAGTAAGTGGACCTTACCTCTCAGAAAGCAGACTGAATGCGAACCAGCGACACATTCTGACTACCAAATCTAACCACGCTCAACCACCGTGGTTATGCAGCCGCTACATGCGGGATTCGCAATTGCAGCCTCAGCAGCAGATGCGCAGTGCCACGCACTTGTCGAGTGCCCTTAAGAGGCGCCGACATTTAGCAAAGGCCTACGTGCATTCAAAAAGAAAAGGCGCATTGCCCTACCGAAAGCGCTTGCACCATAACTTATATCGTCACATATAGTTGTGATGATTAAGGAACCAGCAGACAAACCTAAAGATTACACTCTATATTGAGCGAACCTGTGCCGAGCAAAAAACACTCGCAGTGCAGAGATAGGGGCGAGTGGCATCACCGGTCGACGAATAGCAGATCGACAGATCTAGCGCGTCAGCTTATGCTTGAGTCATCGTTCATTCCAGCACAATCGTTGGTGGTCGCGTGCGTTCCAAAATGTACTCCGCTGTTCACGTCATGCACGCATTCTGATTCAAACAAAACCGTTAAAGGATATTTCGTACGTTAAGGCGCGGCTTGCACCGAGCCACAACACGTGCAGCAGTTTTAGTCGGTGAAGCCCGGTCACAATGAGGCAGAAATGTATGCGTTCTGAAAAACACCCGCAGTAGCCTTCGTTCTTCATTGCACTGCGTCGAGTTCCTTCCCGCCACTTCCAATCACCAGACACTGCGTCGTCATCTTCTGGGTTCACAGAAGCGATACACTATAGAAGAGCAACTGTGAGAAGTGGTAGATGCGACATAATGCAAGACAGCGAGCCAACAGTTTTTCTTATGTTCTAAAATAAATGAAGGCAATGAGGCTCGAACAACTGAGCTTGTTAGGGCAAGCCAGGTAGTCACGGAGAAAGAGAGCGTGAAAACTGAAGATGCCGACCGTGCTATACAGACACGGCCTGCTCCTTCAGATGCGGTGATTGAAAAATTATGAAAAGAAAAATAATATCCTATGCAGAAAAGTAAAGATTTCAAACGCATTTGTAGGAATGACTACGAACGCGGCGCCATCATGGTGGTAGCGTACAAAGAAATAGGAAACATGCAGAACATATCTCGCATTTCCGTAATCACTTAGTTCATACTGTGCCGTCAGGTGAGCGTTAGCGGGAAAGCGCGCACGCGTCCCTAACGTGTCGATTTCGCTGACAGGGCACTATGAGGCAGCGGAGCAGACGGAGATATATGGCACCCCGCGCCCGACCCCCTCGCCGACACGGACGGCGGGGCCGACAATCTCGCTGATGTGCTTGCGGCGACCACGAAAGAAACTGCACCCTTCTTGCAAGCACACGCTGTGCCCTAACGGCTCATTTCCATGGAAACGCCGCTGGATCCGCAAGAGAAAGAAGTGTTGATTCTTGAAATACACTGAATACGTGCGGTGGCCAGAGCGGAGAACATCGATCTTCCTTGCTCTCCCGTTTTTCTAACCACTCGGGTATTTTGGCGATACCACCTCACTACGGCAGCGCTTCTGTTAATAGCTCCGGAGTGTTCCCGTTGTTGTTGTTGTTGTTTTCGCAGCTGCTGATGTCGCCGATTCACACCGCCTCTGTGTGGCCTCGAGGTCTCGCGAAAGAATGTGCGAGGTGGTATATAAATTTCCTAGCTTTGTGCACACGTATCTTGGAGGCCGCGCACTTTGCATCTTCACCGAGCTGCATTCCGCCGGCCAGCTTGCTCACCGCATCTCGAGCCAGATCGGAGGCGGCCGTCAAGCGGCGGCGGTAATTTATTGCGAGATAAATTACGGGCTTTCTCCTGCGTCTACGGAAGCGCTCAGCGCTCCCACAGCTCCACCGCCGAACGCGTTCGGCGAACGAAGCGGGCGCACCATCCGTTAGCAATTGCCCAGAATAAATGGCTGCCGTCGAGACCGCTGCCGCCTTCCAAGCTTTGTTTGCCGCCATTTTTTTTTCTGCGGCTTGCGACGGAGTCCACGCAACGCTTGCTCCAGGCGCAGCTCTGAGTGCAGTGCGCGAGCAGCGCGAAGTGCACTGACGCCAGTTCCGATGTGAATGAGAAAAGCAGCCGGCGATTCGGGACCACGCTTCGATTGTTTGCTAATCTCCTGCAATGAGTCTTTGAGTAGCAAGCTGTGATTTGTGTAAAACGGTCTCATCTTGCATGAATGCCGGTAACTCCTCCGAGAACACGCAAGATTTTTTCATTCTGTTTCTTACTTGGCACATTACCATTCTTCTTAACGCGAATATAATTCAGTGGACAACAAACCGAGTATTCGCCGCTTATCGAGCAGAAGCCTTCGCCGCTTCTTATTGGACGCGCTCCGTCATCCGCACCCACAGGACAGCCTCTCCGTTTCATTCAGAACCAACAGATGACGCTGTCCTCCGCACACTCACTGGGGTAGTGACGGCGAAAATCCAGGCGCTACGATCACGGAAGGGCCACTGTTCTTGTGTATATCTTAACTGTACCACACATGCACTAGTCGCGTTGTTCTATGTGCAACTACACAGTAAGCAACAAACGGTGCTTGAATAATCTCAGTGCAAGAAATGCACATGATCAAGAACACTATTTCAAACCTCTCTACATGCGCTTTCGCGGTGATTCCGGTTTTGAGCGCCTGCCTATTCAGTCTCACCAAGTATAGTGCCAGTTCAGTACGGTGCACCGAGTTCAGTATGTACTCGGTGCACCAATCCTGCGGTCAGTGTCGTAGCAGGGTATGCCAATCCCGGAAGCAGAGTGACATATTCATTTCTTTGGTAGTTGCACAGGCTGACGTTCGTCACCCAACGCGAACTGTTGCGGTTCTTCGAGACGCATAACTTCCGTGGCGCGTTTAACGCACAGCTCGCACATTTCCAGGTGTGTCGCACATGCTGCTTGCCTATACCACTGCTATAGATGGAATAGTTAGCGGCTCAGTTAACTTACAAGATTAATACTGTCAAGCACCAAGTGCTACCTTTAGATAAGTACTCTCACTCCAACAAATATGCGCCGTCATTAGCACCATTTTTTATATAGCGAATGGCTAATCACGTGCATCGACGATCATCGCTGTCAACAACAAGAAAGAAAGAAAGAAAGAAAGAAAGAAAGAAAGAGAGAAAGAAAAAAAAGAAAGAAAGAAAGAAAGAAAGAAAGAAAGAAAGAAAGAAAGAAAGAAAGAAAGAAAGAAAGAAAGAAAGAAAGAAAGAAAGAAAGAAAGAAAGAAAGAAAGAAAGAAAGAAAGAAAGAAAGAAAACGGTGGCGTCAACCCGTGTTTCCGTAGTACCACTTCTTACTACGGGACTACGGATTCTCCGAAAGCTTGTTTCTATAAGTGTTCTCGCATATACATTGTTGGGTTTGTGCTTGAGTTCACAGAAGTACACGCAAGCCTCGTGCAATACGATTGGTGTAGGTGAAGTCATTAATTCATTTTGTATTTTACGTTACTGAAAACAAGGAGTTCAGTTGTTGCTTTTGAACTAGGACATATCCAGAAGCAGACTCCGCAGCTGTCAGATTAATTAGAAAGTATGAAATCCAGTGTGGACGACCAACTCAACTAGCGAGCTGTTTGTAGTCTTTGTTAAAGCCGGCCGTCTCAAGTGCTTCTTCCGACGTTACTTGTCTTAATTTTTCTTTTTTTTTCTCTTTCTCTCGGTTCCTTTCTACGCATTACCTCTTTGAATAGGTGCGCCGTCTGCCTGACGGTGTGCAGCGAAGACTAACTTATACTGGATTCGTCTGAAGCCGGCTTTTACAAACTCGAAATTGCCACGTTCAAAAGAGAAAATAAGTTGGAAGAAACCTTCCAAAGGCGTAGCTGCAACTAAACACTAACCACAGCTGTCGAGCAGCCACTGAAAGAAACCCGAGCTTGTAAGTGGGACCAAAGCGGGTCCTTTTTCTGCGCTCGAAAGTTCGCCCCAGCATTCATCCTCTGAGCTTCAAAGCAGGTCCGGCTTTTATCTCATTCGGTGAGTGAACAAATGGTTTGAAAGTAGCCTGAATGTTCAGGGGAGATGAATTCGCACTAGGGAGAATGACTAAAGCTAAGTAGGTACGAAAGAAGAAAAAAAAAACTAAATGCAGAGAAAGAGAGCGAGAAAACGACGGGCCACGAGGAGGAACGAGAGGCAGCGGCAGCGAAACATTAAATTCGCAGTTCGCATGATTATGTGCTGCGAAGCACGCTCAGGCGAAATGAGTGTTTGGCAAAGCGAAAGCTCCCGCCTTCTCCCGCTCCCTCACGTCGCTTCTCCATCTTGCATTTCGTTTCCGCGTACGCTAATCCGTTCCGTTCCAATTAAGAGCAGAAAGAAAAAAAACATCTGCTGCTCTCCGACCATCACCCTTCCCCCGCCCCCCCTTTTCCCCCACAAGAGATGTCAGAAGGATTTAAAGAAAGAGAGAGAAAAATGAGTAAGCTCGAACTTTCAGTGTGTGCGCGCGCAGTGTGGGTCGATACTTGCCAAACAGCCGCCTCTTTGTACAGGAGCGGCTAGATTGCGGCTTCACCAATGGGGGCGCCCGCACTGGCCTCAGCTTCGGAAGGTCGCTCGCCGTTTGACGTCAGCGTGCAGCCGGACCGAAACACAGAGAGAGGCAGTCTCCGATGGGGGACCCCCGCGGCGCATTTCGCGCGCCCACGGTTATTTCTGCCCCGCGGAATATGAGCAGCGCGAAGGGAAATGCAAGGCGGCAGAAATCCTTCGCACGCTTTTCGCAGAAATAACTCTTTACTCTTCATCAAGGACCGAAATATGCACTCATTTTCGTCTTATCTCCACTCGGCACGTTTGCCTAAAGCTTTTCGGTTGCCAAGGGTGTTGACGTCATTCGAATGCGCAATTCCCCGGACGAGAAGAGCGGAGCTTAAAAGTACTTAGAAGGAAAAAGTTCCTTGTTTAAGCCAAACAGGCCCGCATCTCTTTTTCGAGAAAACAAGCCAACATACCGATTGATAAAAAAGGGGTAAACGGAGAAGGGGGTGCCGAAAAAGTCGCTGTTGCTTCCGTGTATGACGCAACTCCCTAGGGAACTTCCGTTTATGGAAAAAAAAAATGTTGAAAGGTATCCTTATACTCTGCTGTCCTTTCTTTGTTTCTCATTGCTACCCTTCCAATGGTATAGAATACTCTAACACAGTGTTGAAATCTACACTTACAAACGCAACAGCTTTGTTTCTACGAACTTTGTTACAAACGACAATTGAATGTCTGTCCGCTTTGCGGGAATTTTGTAACAAGCTATCTGTGCTTATGCGGCACGTGATCGTGTAATCCACGTATATAGTGCGACGCAACCGAGTTCGTTCCCTCGGTTGCATCTACGTGATAGCGTCATAGCGTCTCCCAGTTTTTTTTTTGTTCTTTAAAGCTCCGACTAATAACAAAATATGAACTTTGAACGACCGTGCAAGAATGGTTACTTCAGAGTAATGGTCGTGACAATCGCTTTGTGGTCGTTGTGGTAGACCGTGATTGGTTCCGCGATCATTTTCATCAAGATGAATTTGTTTCTTTCGTCTAGCATTGTATTCACGCTGTTGTTCTGATGACTTTAATTTCCGTGGTCTACTCATGGCAGTCTTAGAATAAACTGAATGAGTTGCTTGACGGGTGTTCCTTTTATATATGAAAGTGGGAAACACACGCGGGAAGAAGGAAGGACCGTTTGATATCATTCGAAGCCCTCGTGTAAAGTTCAAAGCGGCTGCAACCTAATCTTTCCCGGGAACGCGAGGGAGGGTGTTCCCATTGTTCACAGGCGCCTTATCATCCATCATGCGGTTTTGATGTTTGTTTTGTGGTTTTCTTTATTGAAACGAATACCGAGCTCTACACCGTATACCCGATGGCGAAGAAAGAAAGATATGATCTTTGCCTTCACTTGTTAAAGGGCCCCTAAACCACTCAGAGGTCGAAATTTAGTTGTGGCGTTGCAGTTGCGCACGAGCCTACAGCGTTCGTCGGCTCGTCTGTCCACCTCTCCGAATGCCCTTCCTCAGCGTCCGAGGGGAAAACGCAAGGAGAAGAAGGAGGAGAGGCTGGGGAGAGGAAAAGGCGCAACTTCTGCAGCCCTAGTTGGGAACATGGCTCCGAGCCTGTAAGGGAATGGGGAGGGGGTAATAAAGATGTGAACAGGAGAGGAGAAGGAGAGGAGAAGTGGCGCCCATGAGCGCGCGCATCTGTTAGCAGAGGAGCACGCGAGCGCGCGCATCTGTCGGTGGTTTAGGGGCCCTTTAACCTGGCTTTCTGTGCTTACGCCACGAAATTTTCCAACCAACGAGAGGTACACAGCTTCGCTGTAACAAGCGACATTGGCCACCCAGATGGAGCTCGACCGGGCGCTGGTGAAGTTGACGAATGGGTTGACGTGACCGCGCCCCTAATAATAATTATTATTAATAGTACTGAGAAAAAGTCAGTTTCGCCGCAAGGGCGAAGCAATGAATGCGATAGCAAGAAAAGCGGCTCGTGATGGACGCGCTGCTACGCTGCATAAATATCTGCCCCCCGGCAGCAACTATACTGCGGACAACTTTTCTTGGCAATGAAGCGAAGGCAACAGACCCACAATGCACGTATCCTACCGCTAATGAATGTAGTCCCACAATTGCGTCCGTATTTTCTGTGTGACATATATAAAATACTCCTTCATTTTCTACATGTAGCTTTTTGAGACGGAACGCAGCGCTCACAAGCGAGATATATGTATTTATTTTACTTTATACGTTGTCTCTTTGCGTTTTTGCGTGCGTGAAAAAGTCGCGCCTTTTACCCGTACTCTAGACGCTAAGCAGCGTTTGCGTCGAAATGCAACGCTAGCCATCACTTTCCACGGCGTTACGAGACGCGCGCCAAACCGGACTACTTCGCGTAGCAGTACATGTGCAGATGCTGCGCCCCGTAGCTTTCCCTTCATTGCCAAGAAAAGTTGTCCGCGAGTATACCGCGCGAGCAAACAGCGGAAGGGCAAGGTTCTCCCTGCGCAAATATTTGAAGAAGCGAGCGAGCTGGCCGACGACTTTTAAATGTGCCCGTTTAGGGAGCCTTCATGTGCGCGCCTCCGTGCCTTCGTCGGAGGCACGGAGGCGCGCACATCAAGCTCTTTGTGGCGTAATGGCTAGCGCCACGCGCTGCGGAGTGAGAGGTTGCTGGTTCGATTCCGCGCTTCGGAAGCATTTTTCTGAATTATTTTTCTTTGGGACTTTTATATATATATACATACCTATACATATACGATGCATGACGGCGGCGACGGTGACGGCAAGAACCAGCCGAGACTGTCCATATAATTGCTATCGCAACAATAAAAATAATACCCCACGGTGCATACCCGCATACCGGGGTGGCTCATACCCCGGCGCGGGATCTGGGGGCATTCGCTACACGCAATGGAATGCTAATTTTTACAGTCTATAAAAGTCTTACATAAGCCATGGCCTCCAGATTGCGCGCCGGCGGGTTTCTCTCCGGCCGTGCCAATCGCCGCGCTCCCCAGCAAAAAAAACGTTCGGAGCCTAGCGCGCCCGACTACAGCGAGAGGGCGCGTTTCGTGAGATTTCCGGCGGCAGCGGAGACCGCGGCAGAAAGCAGAGCGCACGGCATACCAGCGTGCACGTTGGCACTTTTTCGCGTGCAAGGTAGGGTCAGCGGCCGGATGTTCTGAATGCACTGAAGGCAATTATTTTTTTTTCTGTTACTGCATTTAGTTTGGCCCAATTAATGAACGAAAGCACGCAAACTGCTCAATTTTCCTGCTATAGATCATTGTAAGGACGTATCAATTCGTCTCATGGTAGTATTACGTTTTTTTATTACAGTCCGTTTCATCTCGGCGCGAAATACCTCTATTTGAGAAATATAGGCGTGTTCTAGCATCCTTCCTTTCTCGAGACGTGTATGGGTGGAAACTGGGCTAAATTTCGTCGGTGAATCATTGTCCTCCTATCGTGACACATCGTTTTACTATTTGATCGCGTACAGATATTTATTAGATGGCCAACCCAAGCATGGTTACGCTCTAGGGAGTAACGCTGAAGATACCTGAGTGCCCTGGTCATGCCATTGAAGTAGGATCATAAGTAATTTTACCGGAATATTGTTGCAGGCTTTGATTAGCCGACTTACATTTACTACACGTCGTTCGCAGTGAAAGTGCCTGAGTTGTCATCGTCTCCTTTTTCGTCGTCTCTATTTTGCTTATGTTTTGGTGGCAGAATGGTAATATCAATATCATCTAGGTTTACTGTACTCTCGACTGCATCCAAAGGGTCGCACATGCAACGGAACGGCGTCCTTCTGAAGGAAAACTAAGTACTCATCCAGGAGGACAACTGAAAAAAAAAAAGCGCGAATTTTGACTGCTATGTAACGCCCAGTGTTTTACGTCAGGTACACCAAACTTTAAACGCGTGTTGCATTCTGTCAGAAAATGCTAAAGATTTCGATGTTCGTTTTTACAACGACCAACGTATCTACCAAACACAGTAAAACTAGCAATGCAAATGGACGACCATATATGAATAAAACGCGCCTGTAGCCTGTCCGGAGCCGTCACAGCACCGGCGACGTTCAGTCTAGACGTATGGCGACCGCCTCCACCCTCCTTCCTGTCTCTTGCTTCTGCGGTGCGACAGGAGGTAGTTGGAAAGGGAAACTGGGGAAGCCTCGCGGGCGAGTGCGAAGCATTGTGCGCTACGCGAGCGCAGCTTTAGCGCCAGACCCGGCGGCGCCGGCGACATCGCGAGGAGAAAGCAGGCCAAGTGATAATGCCGAGTGCCGAGCTTGGCCGGCTCGGTTAGCGCTCCAGCGTGCGCTCGAACTTATTTCTTTGTAACGCGCTCATGCTGCGGCGTTCGCGCGGTTACCTTGTGTGGTTGCATCGCAGGCGTTGAGCGCACCTGTACATGTGTTTTCATTTCGCTATATCTTGAGACAAAGAATGTTGCACCGAAAGGGAAATGCACAAAGGAAGCAAGCACCGATACCTGCTTTTTGCGATACTGCTTGGGAACTGCCTGCTTTCGTCACCGGCCTTAAATTTAGCTTACAAAATGATGAGCATATCTATTGTGGGCTCAGGACCAGTAGTTGGGCGGAGCCCTCAGAGAGAACACGGAGGCGACAAGAAAACAGCTTTACTTTACGAAGGCCCGGCTGCGACTGATCTTTCAGCGTCAGGGCGAGCGCGACCCCCGAGCGTCATCGCGCCCAGCCCAATAATCGTTCACTTTTTTTATCACCTTCGCCAGCACCCCCACACAATGCCGCCCGCAAACTTCGTAGTGCGTTTCCAGCACATGCGGACCTCTTGCAGAGGCATCGCACTTCTAAGCGCTCTAATATAGGAGGCGCATATCTGCAGCAAAAAAAAAATCGCATTTCAGAAGAAATAGACCCCATCCCGCACTTTGCCTCTCGTGCACATTGACCTAAAGTTTCCAAATCTGTGGGAGGTTATAAAAAAGCGTAAAACCATATTTTCCTCGCCTCACGCAAGCCGCGCGAACAGCGCGGCAGCCTTTCCGACCCTCAGTAGCGAGCGCCGCGGTGCGGAGGAGGAGCGGTCCACGCCTACCTCTGAAATAACACTCTTTCCGTGCGATAGGGACGGCCGGAGAAAAACCCGCCGGCGCGCAATCTCGGAGGCTATGCATACGCACTTGTGGTGTTGGGGGCGGAACGTCATTTGGGATGATGGCGCCTGCGTAACGTCAACTGTGGTAGTGCTGCTTGTGTAAAAGCTTTGCTGGCCATCCACTTTCAGAGAGAGGAATGGAGGCGGAGTTCACCGTTGTCTTTCTAGTCCACGTATTTTGCTTAAGTTCATCTTTTGCCCCAATCTGCTAACGCTACTTAATGTGATGCACTACGATGGTCTTCTTCTCGCTTCTGTCTTCCTCGCAACTTCTTCCGCACGAGCCCCGAGAAGCGACATTTCGTTCTTTTAGAGCGATAGCTCCACTCCTCCCGGCACGTCTCCCTGCATGAGTCTGACCTTGAAGCTCAGAATAGAGTCTCAGACTAGAGCGATACACTAGCGCGGCGCGTTCGCGAAAGTGAACTGTACAAGGTGAGTTCTTCGTGCCTCCACCGCAAGAGCCGCTCGCTGCATCCAAGTTCACCGCGCGTTCCAGCCTGTATTGAGTGCCGAGGGCGCTGAGCAGCGTCTGTGTGTTGTCTTGTAGTGGAGCACGTTGGCTCGCTTGTCGCGGCGTGTAGTCGAAGCGTATAGACATTTCTTCGTCCTTGCCTAAGCCAAGACACGCCATACAGTTAAATGTCTGCAGTACAATGGTCTCGTCCTTTCCCAAAGCAAACAAACTTGGTTTAACCGCGTTCGACCACGGAAAATTTTTGCAGAACTTCTTAAAGATTAATGTAAAATATTCATAAACTGATCTGTCTTTTTTTTTTTTTTGCGAATGAATGGAAGGAGTAGGTGCAGGTTAGAAGGAAAAGGCGCCATCCGGGCACCCCGCCGCAGTCCATTAGATCGTTGGGCAGCTATAACGATGCCCGATACCCCCTTTGGCCATTTGTCCCCATAGCGATGACGGCGATTTTGCGTCGCCAGAGAAACCAACGAACGACGTGGAGGAGGGGGAGCGTGGGCGTGACTGAGGCACGACGTCTGATGTCGAAAAGGGAGGCAGCTGCTTTGCCGGCAATGGCCGCTGCGTCGAGCACGCCCTATTGTCTGGAGGGTGTCCCGCTGTGGAAAAGCCGAAGGGACGAAATAAGCCCAGCCGAAAGTGACATTCCCCCACGGGGAAGCCGTCAAATGGACACCGGGGCGCGCGCTCCAGTCTTTGTCAATAAGCTTGTTACCTCGACGTGGATAAGGCGCCCACTCCAAGGGCAAAAACAAAAAGAAAAAAGAAACTCGAGCACAGAGCATCGGCAGTTGCGCCGCATCGCGCGGTACTTGTGCCATTGTGAATTTTTAGCGTCGGCGTGCCGTATATATTTTCCGTCTCTCGCTTGTTGCCCGCAACTAGATGCAAATCGAGCCACTTTAGACTCGAAGGGCGCCAACGAATGCAAATGCGAACGCATGTAACTGGCGTGCTTTCGCCTCCCACGCAATTCGATCCCAGTTTCCCACCTGCTGCTGGCGCCCTTGTTTATGTGTCAGTATGGACGTTTTCCGTGAACACCAAAGAAAAAAAATAATTAGCGGACACTTTGTCGACGCCTCGAAGAAATGCGGTGCAGTCTTCCACGTATATTTCTTCACTCTATGCATTGCGATTCGCAACAGCTGGAGTTCAGTTAAGATGCAGCCCCACTTGTTTTAATTTAGAGAGAGGAGCAATGAATAGAAAGCGGGCATATACCTTATGCAAAATCTGCGGCCATCTAGCGGCCGCCGCGCGCATTTCCGCCATGTTGAAGGCTAAGCGCGCTCCGCATGTGCACACATGGAGCGTGCGTATCAACGTGTGGCGGCTGATAGGAGCGGTAATGCCAATGTATTTTCGTGTGCCGTGTTGCTCAGATTGAGGAAATTGCGATGCTGAAAAAAGGTTTGCAGGAAACAAACCTACATGTCATTAGATTTCCTTACGGCCGACGAGAATCAGCAGATCGTTCCGTTGCTCCGGCTACTGCTTACGACTAACGCCGTGTTTACGTTGGCCGTTCTTAATATATGTGGCATGTGACAGCATCGGCACTCATCGGAGAACACTCTTTCATGTCATGCCGGGACGAGACAGTTCTCGCGCCGTGTGCTTGAAGGCACAGACAAACCCGCTTCGTGTGCGAGCTTCAAAGCTGCATCGCGGCTACTCTCGCATGCTTGCGCTGCTGTTGACATTACCTTGTTTATTACATTGCGATAACAATTACATGTTCGACAGGTAGCTCGTGCGCGTCATTGATTCTAAGCGAACGGACCGATTGTGCTGGAGCGTGTTGTTTGTAGTTTGTTTTCGATTGTGGAGTTTAACAAGGTAGCGTTTGGTGGGATGCTTTGCGCCCGTATTGCTTCACTATGCGTATTTTTCAAGCATTTCTTGTGGTATCGCTGCCAGGTTCAGAAGGGTGGCCCGCATGTCCTGACCACCCCTCACCCCTCACTTTTTTTTGTTTAATTTATACTCCAAGAAGAAGAGCACATCAGGTCCTCCCAAAAGCTGATCCCCCTTTGGAAAAACCCTGTATCCACCCCTGCCTGCTAGGAAATTTAACAGGTGTTCGAGTGTGTGGCAATTTTCTTACGAGACAAAAAAAAATGCTATTCCGGGAAATGTGCTACATTCGACCGTGGGTACGCTACCGCTGCTTACGCGCTGAGGTGGTTTCGCAGGCGTTCAGTCGGCGACGCAAAACTGCCTTGCCGCAAAGGGTTGGCATTGTAAGGCACCAGTAGGCCCCAAATCGATGATGTGAACGCGAATATTCTTGGCGTATTCTGTTATATAGGAGCACATGTCGGAATGATATTCAATAAAACACCAGCTGATCGGCGTCTACTTCTTGGAGACGCTAACACTTTTCATATTCACTTCTCATGTGCGTGAGATGCAGAAATCATTTACATCTTAATCGTACAGTAATTCTATACATAGCATACGCCGGGGACTACAGAAGCGAAATATATTTTTTTATTTCCAAAAAAAAAAAGGGGGGAGAACGTTTTATTTAAGATTAGATGGACAGTACCTATATCAGGTCGACATAGGCTTTCGCTTATGAAATATGCTTTGAAGTGGGTCAGCAGCACTTTCTTTCCGTCATCGCTGTGCCTACCTGTGTCGCACGTTAAAGCCCTTTTCCAACCATCCTACATACGCGCATGACATTCAGGTAGCTAACAATGCTTTATTCGCTACACTGAAAACAGACAGACCAAGTTTGTAACCTATCGCAAAGGTTCATTCTCGACGATGGCAGGCATACATGTGACTTGCGGTGTTAAACTTGTACCTTCTTCTCGCTGTGAGGCAGTTCTTTTCACGTAATAACCGTCAACATAATAGCTAGAAAATGCCGGTAACGTGAACAGATCCTTACGCACTCGTCTGACGTTTTTATGCCCCGATTGATTACCATCAAAGCAGATACAAGCAAGAAGTTATAGCAGCGACAGCAATACGATTCGGACACAAGCCTCCAACATGGCGCTGAATCGGTAGGTTCGTCAAACCTCCGACAGATAATAATATCTGGGGTTTAACGTCCCAAAACCACGATATGATTATGAGAGACGCCGTAGTGGAGGACTCCGGAAATTTCGACCACCTGGGGTTCTTTAACGTGCACCTAAATATAAGTACACGGGCCTCAAACATTTTCGCCTCCATCGAAAATGCAGCCGCCGCGGCCGGGATTTGATCCCGCGACCTTCGGGTCAGCAGTCAAGCGCCATAACCACTAGACCACCGTGGCGGGGCATAAACCTCCGACAGATGCATGGCAACAATTTTGCATAAGGTCTATATCAAGCGTTGTGTGTCCGGTTTGTTCAGAACGTATAAAGAGCGTTTGGCACTTCTGGCTGCTTTTTTTTTCTTTACTCGGTAGTTCTTTTACGATTTCTGCCCCCCACCCCGCACGCACAATGGTAGTAAAGCGGCTAAGGTTTTGCCCTGATATGCTGGAGGACGCGTGTTCGATTCCCCGCCACGGAGGCCACATTTACACGGGGCTGAAATGCGACACACACTGTGTATTTAGGTCTAATTTAGGCTTAGTTAAACGTTACGGAAACCCAGGTGGTCAAAATTATTCCCGAGTCCCCTACTACGGTATGTATCATTATCACATCGTCTTTTGGAGTGGAAAAGCCTAAAATATATTCAATTACATTTTACCAGCACTCGTCTATGTTCTCTTTCTTGTCCCTTGTCCGTTCTGCGCTGGTTGTTGAAGATGGATTACCAACTAGCCCAATCTCAAACTTTACATTTTACCGCTCACTGCTCTCGTGGAGCTATTGCGTTTACTCGCTGACACATAAAGAGACAAAGCCTACGTGCATTTGTTCCTTCTGCCATCCTCGAAGACCGTATTTCGCCCTAAGGTGCAGCAGCCATCGTATACGTACGCCAATGTTGCTACTGCCTCGGCCATAAAGCCTCACCAGAGGCGTTGCGATGCTGACTCTCGAAGCCTTCTTTAGGCTTTGCGTCTCTCGTTCAATAGAGAGCAGTTCAGTGATGTCAGAAGGGGAGTAAAAGAAGCTTAAAGGAACTATCAGTGTCAGCGCTGCTACTTCAGATCAGGTGTTTGGGGCTATACGAAGAGATAAAGAATACAAGTTGTGGAAATGACAAAAATCAAATAAAAATAAAGAAATAAATCTTGCGGGGGCGTAGCCAATGGGGCGGGGGTGTGGTTTGGCCCCGAAAAAAAATTCTGGCTACGCCCCTGCAATCTAGCAAAAGGTTAAGAGATGCCTAAAACACCTGACTGGCGTAAGTGTAAACGCAAGACCGTCGTGTCTCGAATTGCGTTTTCACTTTTGCCATAGGGGCCCTAAAAATCATTGGCATTTATTTATGTACACAGTCAAGGAAGGAATGTTTCAGCATCCAAGCGTAGCGGGAGTGCGAATGCGCATGCGCCCACCGCTTAGCCGCAAGCTGGCTATAGCGGAGCGAGAAACGCGGTCTACTTGCAAGCAGCGGAGCGTCGCTGCCGTCTTTCGCAGGCGAGTGAGGTCCTTCTTTCGTGAGTGCATCGACTTCGCTTATTCTAAGGTGGCTGCCTCCAGGGACACCACACTTTCCAGTAACACCACATGTCTGCGTTCGTCTGTGCAACGCAAACCTCGAAAGTGAATGCGAATCACTTGTGTTCCAACGGATATTTGAGGAAATACACTGGCGTGAAGAATACAGCACAGCTAACAAAGACGTCGCCAGCGCGTTGGCGTTGAAAAGGATTGGAGTGAATCTGGAATGCAACTTCCCCGGCTATAGCCAAATGCGACGCTTTATTTTTCATTCGATATAAAGGACCAGTATACAGCGCATTACTTGGAAGCGTACGTCTAGATGCTTCATTACCAAATAAGTTATACATATTTGTTTTACGTTGTAAAAGTGACGCAATGTTGTCTTTTAATTTTGTTTCACTACACTGAATTTGACCAGATAGCGTTGCGCCTGCGAAAGGTTTAGGAAGGTGCGCTCCGCTAGGCAAAACGCCTGACCTGAAAATCGGTCACCGCTCCGCTGTGGCTAAGCGGGGCAACTTGGAGCGGAGACGAGTGGACCGTGAAGACGCTCAACTAAAACACTGTAATGAAACTTCGTCTTTTTTGCCTTAAATATCGTTTTGTTTCTGAGCACTGAGGTCAGAATCTCTCTACGAATTTACCGACACGTTCAAGTTTGCTACCTAAGGCCGGCGACACAGACGTATATGTGCACGGCAAAATCAGCTATTTTAAACACTCCAAGTTGCATGAAGTCACGAAAGTTGACGAACGTAATTTGATGTAACATTAATGCAAAATATTTGTGGGTGGGAGAGCGATGGCTGTGGACTTTTTTTTTCGTAGGTTGTAATCGACTGTGGGAAAAGTCATTTTTGCTTTTCCTTTGCGCCATCATATGACAATGTTCGCATAGCAGCTGTGTTGAAATATCTTCTGTTTTTAACTCCTTGCACTAGCAGAAAATTACTACATATGCTACGCACACAGGGAAATATTTTCTTCTGCTTTTTTGTTTTCGTCCACGTGGATTTTCTTACTGTACACGCGAATACGTTGCAGCTTTGAAAAATGAAGCGAGATATTTCAAAGGGCGCAGGCTATCTTTAGTGCTGTTCTTACGTAACCGCGCCTGTCGGAACAAACTGATCGGTGCCCATGCGTGGCTGCGTTTTCCTTTCTTTTATTTATCTTTTAGATCATGGGTAATCACATACGACTGAGATCACGATCTGCAAAGCCTCGTGACACTTGCAAATTTAATATAATTATGGCGTAGACACCTGGAACGTGCTCGTCAGGTCTTATTTCCTTTTTCTTCATCTTATCTTTCAGTCTCGGTCTCCATCTACGTATCAATTTAAGGGCTCACAAAAGCTCGCTACGGCTCTCCGTTCACTGAAGGGATGATAAAAAAATGAGCGCTTCCTACAATCGCTTAACAAAAAAAAGTTCCATGATCTTGCCAGCGCAGCCGTAGTTGCTCTTGTGTACGAATCTGTCGACAGGGATGATGACAGCTGAATAGATTGAATAGACGCGGGCTGCCACGCAATTTTTTACGTCCTCTCGCGAGCTCACCTAGCGGGAATAAGATCCACGAAAGTCTCCAATGTAAGCACAGCGAAGTTCAAGACAGAGACGATGATAAATGAGCTTTCATGCTCTTACTAAACAACCGCGCTCTTACAGACACTGTAGTAGAGATCACCAGGTTAAATTTGATCGCCCAAAGTTCTCTAAATGCCATAGAAAGCTCAGCGGACAACCTGTGGAGAGACAATCGCACTACCAGACGCACACAACACATCCTCTGGGATGGCCGCACAAGTGTTCCGCGTAACAATTAACGAAGAAAATTAATCAAAAGAAAACTGCAACTCTAATTAGCGTAATTACAGCTGCAATGTGAGCATATGCAAGCGAGATTCGCGTGCCGAATATAGAACCGAGCAGCTAATCGCTGTGTGAATGGCACCTCCAGTCAAACGACTCACTGAAATTGCGCGCGACGATTGAAGTTTTTCTACAGCGATAATACGTCTTGTCACTGACCAACTAGCGACGAAATTTCTTCGTCTATTGGTCAGTAACAAGATTTATAGTTTCTATGCAACGTCTCTACCTGGCCGGATGGCTTTCCGTCAAACCCTTGGCTACAATGGTGGAAGTTCGCGTTCCGCTCTTTTAAATGCTTTGTTTCCGTGCAACTTACGCCCCCTCTTTTTTTTTATAGTACAGACTAAATCAGGGTGACTACATGCACAAAACGCTGCTAGGCTATAACCATGGGTGTGCGTATTGGACACGTTATGTTAATTAAGTTTTGCGGAAGCTAGTTACGGCGATATGCCAATGGAAAACAGTGATTGCGAACAAAAATTCTTCTCAAGTCAGCCCTTGAAGAATAAAATACTGCAGTGCCATATGAAAAAAAAAAAAAACTGGTTCTTCCAGCAACCCTCACGGGCATGAAGCCGACAGGTGTTTCGACTCCACAACCGCCAAAGGCGTTGTGTTGTCGTGGTTGTCCTACTCACTATCTTTATTAGCATCATCATGATCGCCGTCGTAATAAGGACCGCTGATGTGGGGCGTGCATTCAAATCCGCTGTCGATTAGACGTGACAGTATTGCATTCATACGTAAATGTAAACGAAAGCCGCGTCCATACACAACCACCGGGCGAAATCTGTGCGCTGAAAAGGGAGCGACTGAGGTGAAATAGCCATTTATAACGGGTGCCCTTATAAGCGTAATATTCCGTATGCGCAGGCTGCCTCGGGCGAAGTGAGCGCGCATCAGCAGTCGAGAAAGATATATGCTACAATTCAAAGGCCATAATCGGTTCTTTCTAATAAGCCCGTTTGGTGCGAGGCTTATAGGAGGTATCTGAAAGAGCGGGCGATGGCTTATATAATGTAATTCGGTGTCGTTTATCAAACTCCGCTTCTTTCCCAAGATTTTATTTTTCTCGTCCGCACTCCAGGGACTGGCTACAGATTCTCTTATCTCGTTGCATATGAAAACAAACAAAACGAGTTGGTCTCTAGAGGAAACGAGCGAGAACAGAAGTAATTTCCCTCGGGAGGAATGGCCAACGCTGCAGTTTTCGGATTCTGTACTTTCGTGCCCAATATCCAGCTTAACGCTGCCCAAGGCACCCAGTTCCTGTACGACGGCATGGAGTTTCTAAACCATGCTTAAAAGAAGTGCGAGTTTCACCCGAAACACTTGGCACAGGTGGCGATAACAAAGTTATAGCGAACTACGAGAAGTAAGTGGCCTAATGTGGTTGGTCGTGTAAACATTCGCTTAGTAATTAAAATAACACGCGAGCACAGACAAACACGAGTACATTTCGCTCGCTTGTGCCAAATACTCGTTGTGAAGATCGTAGGCAGCTGGGAGCAAACGTTCCGCGCTGTCTCTGGTATGAAGACGTCTTCAAAACTTGAAATCGCGCGTGCATAACGGCGCACATAATGCCACCAGCCATCTCGGCTAGACAAGCCTCTGCATCTGCGACTGGTGATCTTCACGATAAGACACACGGGCCACCTAATGCGTGATTACTATCGTAATAAAACAACAAAGGACGCTGTATGGCTCACGCACACCATATATACCTATATATACGTTGTTATCCATCAGCTGACGAATGCGCCTATAGGCATCAGCTCTACTCGCTGAAATGCTTTTGACGCGATTCCGTGCGCTAATTTTCAACGCGAATGCTTTTTCAACGCGAATTATTTCGCTTGTTACGATGCCTGCCAAAATTGCGCAACCGTGCGCAAAGAGTTCAGTATATTATGTTAGAACTCATTTTTTTTTAGGAGTGGAATTTGATTCGCGAATTCCGTACTTTAATCGCTAGACTACATTGGACGGACCGGCTGGTAAATACTCTAAGGGTAGTTTGATGTATTGACTGTAGGGCAGAAATTACTTGAACCCTACTACTCCGTAATGCAAAGTTGACGAAACCACACGCACACGAAAAAACAATACTGCCTCTCCAATTCTGCTGGCGTGTTGTATAGCTCTCGCATGATTACACAAGGCTTTTAATATTTCGCCCTCTCTTATATTTGGTCATATAAATCGCCCGAATTTTATGAGTTCACCCTAAAAGACTTCGCGCAGGTTCTGTTTCCTCCGAGTTTTTTTCTTTCTTTTTTTTACACGTCGTGCCTTATATCTGCGAGCAGCAAGATGGCATCCTCCTGAAAACCACTTAAATTGCAACATAACAGAACCGCCACGAAACTGCTGCATCCGCTTCGCATGCGCCATTATTTTTAATGCGGTCGTAAAAGTGCGCGCTGCCTTCACTATACGAGGCAAGAAAAGGTTAAAAGAAAAAGAAGGGCAGGGTGTAAAATATGTGAATAATTCAGGCGCGTCTTTGGAGGCAAGGAAAGTGTGATAACCGCGGGGCACTATGCCCCGTAGACTGTCCTCCCCACCGTGAATTGTGAGAGGGGCCAAATTAAGCAGGCCGCGAATGATCCAATCTCGGTCGCCACGTCGGCTGGCTGCTTCCTCATTTATTTCGACTTCTTGTCTTCTCTTCGCTCCATTTTGGACAACGGTTGGAGGTTTTGCAGAGAGAATTAGATTTTTCCCCTCGAATGAACTCAGCATGACTGAACACAGCTGACAGCCCGCAGAACACAACTCAAGCAAGACAGACTGCACGATGTCACACGCGGTACATTTAAAACTGCCGTCTTGCACACCATGACATTGAAATGAGCGCTACGTGCGCGCAGATGTTCTTCGACTTGTCGAAACTCAAGTGGTAAGAAAATGTGTCTTTGTGTATCCTTAAAAGACGGCTAAAGATGACTCAGCTTTCATCTGTCCATCCGCTATCGTTGAAAATAAATATCTAACATCATTGGATTTTACCGATCCAAACATATGGCAGAAACATGGAAGTTAAGAAAACTAAAGAAGTAGATAAGAACCACGCAGCGTGCGTTGGAAGAAAAACAACGAGGAAGAAACCGGAAGACAACAGATCTCATCCATGGATGAATAGATGCACAAATGACGGCAAACGCGTGACCATGTTATCCCATGATTCCCTTAGTTACTAATTTTTACACAATGCGCCATTTACAGCGCACCTATTTAACGATTACACGTCATCGTCAGCCCATTTTATGTCCACTTCAGGACGAACGCCTCGCCCAACAGTCGCCAGTCACACCATCTTGCGCGAGCTTATTCCATTTAAAACCTGCAAACTTCCTAATTTCATCACACCACCGAATTCTCTGTCACGCTCGACTGCGCTTCTCACACCATGGCACCCACCATGTCCATTTTATGGGTGACCGGTTATTTGCCCTACGTAATAAATGGCCTGTCCGGCTCCATTCTTCTTTTCGTATTGTCAACTATTATACCGGCTGCCTCTGCTTGCTCTCTGATCAAAACTGTAGTTGTAACTTTTTTGAAGGGAGCTAAAAGCTTGAAGAGAGCACTGGTCAACTTTCTTCCTAACATTGTTTAAAGGGGTCATGAAGCACCCCTTGGGCTTGTTGAAAAAACACATCCTGCGCAAAGCTGACACGGCTATGAACTGCTCTGCCAAATATGACAGTCGTGCGCGCCGCGTAAAGGCCACAAGCGGAGCGCGAAGTTGCCGTTTCCTCAGGCGCCCTCTTTTCAAACAGAGGCCGGTTCTCACTCTCGTTGGTGGGCGGGGGGCGTCTGCACGTTGACGTCGCGGATCTGCCAGTTTACGTCGTAAGAGATATAGCATGCTTATTGGCCGATAGCCGGATGAGATGAGCTTCTTGCCACGGGGTGCCGCCACTTGCCCGCGCCGCACTCCTCAGTCTGCTCAATTTACACGGTAGCCGCACTCGCGCACGCGAATCACAGCGGGGGAGCGATGGCGTTTCATGACGCGCGCTGACGTAACTTCTTTCCCCCGTGCCATCCCTCCCTGTCTAGCTTCCAGTGCGCTCGTCGGCACGAGAAAAGAGAGAAAGCGCTGAGAGCGTGCGCCAAACCCCCGTAACTCCGCTCATTCTTGACGGATTCGAGAAATTTTTGCGGCAATCGATTCGGGAGGCAGTAAACTCCGATACTGAGGTCCAGGGCTGGGCAAAGGTGCTTTGAAATTGTATCGCGATACGATACAAGATACTCAGGCAAGAAGTATTGGAGATACAGATACAAGATACTGCCGCAATAATTGTATCCGATACGATACTTGGCAATTGTATCTTAAGATACTTCGATACATTCTCAAATTTGTTATTATAGATCCATATAATGTAGCAGCAAATGCCTATGCACGAAAATGTCTGCTTCAAAATTCCTTAACTGTGACCCATTTTGTTTCACTTGAATGAAATGTCTGTTAGTATCTCAAAAGTTTTGCCCTTCTTGCTCAAAGTACATTAGTTTCCTTCCAAAATAATTTATTGGGGTTTGTTTTAGCTTCTTCACAGGACAACTCTTTGTACACTTGGCTGACAGCGGTACTTGCTTTTCATAGCTTGCTGACCATCTAGCAGGTTGCCATATAATCACAATAACTTCAATAAGAAGCCTTCTCATGACGGCGCAAATACCGGTGTGGAATTTTACCTTGTCCGTAAAAGACAGCTTGCACAATACCGTATATCCGGACAGGTGTGCAGCAGCAACAACGCTGGTAGCGGCACTTTTTTTAATTTTTTTTTTGGGGGGGGGGGGGCGCATGGTGTATCAGGGGTTTGAGCCATTTCGATAGCTGCCCGGCCCACACACACGATCGTCTTCGTCTCATTTGTTTTTATTTTCTGAATAAGTATGTTCCTGAGCTGCACAGACATGACTGGTCTCAAGCATTCCTTTCGTGAGGAACACGTGGTCACCATGTGCTAAAACATAACCGTGGAACAAAAACTCTATATTTCAGAATCCGTGTCCAGATATCAGTCATTCTGTACATCGCTATCGATGTTTCTCGAATCCTGACTCCAAATCCCCTCCAGAAATGACCTATATATGAGATATGGGAAAGGCTTCCTTTCAAACGTCATTTTGTTCAAACTCTCTCCCACCATCTTCACTGTCCCGGCCCTTGCAACTAAATTTCGCGACTGCGGCCTGCTGGCTATAAGCTCAGTTTGAGACCCCTGGTGTATACGTAGATGACGTAACACTGCTATGAATTGTCATATTCTACTTATCTGCTGGCGTAAAGGATTCCTTGTTGATATGCTCACTAATGTGCAATCTTTTTAGCAATTATTCTTCAACGAGAGAACATGTGCAACACAGAAACGTCTCAGACGTATTGTATAGTGCCATAAAGCGTCGCAGGACACCGCCGCTATTCGCGCTATTTCCACTTATAGCTCCCATTACGTGGCGATTAGTAATGCGAAAAATATTTAAGAAAGCCTGAAACAGGAAAACAAATATAAATAAAATTGAGAGGTGGTTGTGTATGAACATTCACATTGAATGAGCACAGAAACACAACAGGGACGGCGCCCTTAATAGCTATGAGCATGAATTATTGTCAACTTACCTGTTGAGACAATAGAAAATTCAATGCCTATATGGAAAATTGCCTGAAACGACTCGTTGGGACGCTCATGAGCAAAACAGAGCATTCAGCAAAACAAAGTTTCTCGAATCCCCTTCCTAACATTTTTAAGATGGCTCCTAATGATTTCCATTATTATAATGCAAACTCAATTTCGCTATTTTCCTAAGCGGTAAGCAGAATGTTTTGTACTGTTTACTCAAGGTATGCCCACATAATTATATATTTGTTTTCAAAATCGCCTTGGCAATGTGTAAATGTGTAAACAGTAGTGGATATAAAGTAGACAGAAGAATAAAGCAAATATCTTATTTTCGGAGCGCGTTGCAAAAGACATACTGCAGTGACCAGACCGGAAAAACAGTGCAGAGACTTAGGTAATGTAAGGGATGCAAAATGACAGCTAAGCACTTCTGCTGATAATCAAATTATGATTTCATAAATTCTTTGAATAAATGTAGGAAGAAGTGAAAACTATGGTACGCCAAGATAGTGTCTGTTAGGTAAACGCTGGCACTTTTAGATCTAGCATCAATACCAGAGGTGCTATCGCTGTTAGATTCTTATTTGCATATAAGTTAATTCATGGCATGCAAGTCAAACTTACATCCACGAGATCCTTCAACTCGCTGATATGTGAAATCCACGTGACGCAAAGGAACCCCATTCATGCACGCATCACATTTCGTTACGGAGCAAGACGCAAGACAACACGCAAGAGAATCTTCAATAATGACACTGTAGCAACATCAGAATTTGCGCGATAGACGCGGCGCAGGACAGTGACTAAGAGCAAGTGTCGCGGCATTGGCGCAACTAAAAAGAAAAGAAATCGAGCAAACAAAAGGTACGTGGGCTGGGCGTAGACGACCGCGCGCTTGTCTTCCTCATCTTCTGCCCTCACTGGGGTACTCTAGCGGAAAAATAAAATTACGTCACTGCCCTAAGACTTATTCAGATGGCTTAGTGGCACCAGTACCAGCTTGAGAAGCGGAGCTTGGTCAGTGATTGTTGTTTCGCACGGTTATGTTGCGATAGGAGTATCTTGTATCTTAAGATATACGATACATTATTGAATGTATCGGAAATACAGATACAGATACTCGTTTTGTGAGACGTATCGCGATACAGATACAAGATACCCAAAGAGTATCTAAGATAGTATGCTGTTCGAGCGATGCAATCCACCCCCCCCCCCCTTCCCCTCTGGCGTTTATGCTCCTTCGCCCAAGGAAAGACGGCCGGGCTTGAAATCTGAAACTCGCAAACTGCAACAATCATTAATATGTAGTGATAATCAATACATCTGTCGCAAATGGTCAGAACAACTGTGAATGCCAATATCACCGGTGTGGTTCTTAAACATATTAAGGAGAAAACCTTATGTGTCTATGTTGGTGCTGCCCTTCGGTGTGACCTTGAGATAGCTCGCGAATAATCCGGTGTCGCGAAAAGTGCTCAGCGCAGGGGAGCTATTTTGAGAGTGTCCATCTAGTGGGCATGTCCACCTCGGCACGATGTCACCAGAGCGTGTTCACTTACCGCAAAAAATGGCAAGCCATGGCGTAATCGTGCTGGTGCGTTAGAAGGGAGGCCGCGTTTAACCTAATTCGAGTGCTGAAGGCTGTTTCACGTGCTACGATTGCAGCGAAATAAAAAATCGTTTCGTTCGCTTTGTTCGCAACCGCCGCTAATGGTGGTTTCGCTTCACATGGGCTGCGATTTTGCGCGATAAAGGAAGCCGTTCTTTACATCCAGCGACAACCTCCTGGACGACGATGGGTCGTTTTAACGAATTCGAAAGCAGCCCTACAGAGCATGACAAACATCAACACTACTTCTCAACAACATCTGGTGACCCGAGGCATTAGTTACATCCACCACGTGACCACTGTTTCTGGTCACAATGTCATGTTTCAACGGGTTCCCGGACACCGCGGCATTACCGAAAAGAAAAAGCGGATCTAGCTGCGCATAGAGGTTTGTATTTAAGGAAAATTCGGCGAACATACTTCATTGAATCAGATGCATCAGTAATGGCAAATAACTACACCCACGGAGAAAGGAATCAATTATGGAACCTCTCGCCTCGAGACCTCTTTCTCCTCTCCATAGACCCTGACCTAAAATCAAGACTTCCGTATCACCTTCCTCGTCACCTTGAGACACTCTATCATCGACTTCGCCTGAACGCAGCATTCGCCATAAGCTACGTGTACCGCCTTGGTTTGACTACTGATCCATACCGTATAAACTATGGTGCATTACAATCAGTAGAAGATATTTTGTTAGATTGCCAGGCATACAGAGTAGAAAGAACTTGTCTCCAAAGTAGTATATTGTCACGTGGTCGTGACGTCGACGAAGACAGCAGTCAGCACGTCCGAGATGAAACTGTTTATTTGGCCGAACTTGTGGCCGGGAAAATGAAAGTCAAACTACAGCAATACACTGATAGCGTCGAACAGAGCGTCGACCGTCGATCAACTGACAAGCGGTCACGCGCGTCGGCTTTTATAGAGGCGCTATCGAACTTTCCAGCAATATCGCTGGTGGCGGCGTAATCTCTAGACAAAGCTGGAACATTGGCGTGCGGGGCGCAATCTTAACAAACCGATCTACTACAATCGCGACGCTTCTAGAACACTACTTCGCGGACAGCGTCGAGCGTTGATAACCATCCCTGCCGGTCAAACCCGAATACATCAAAACAAGACAAGAAGTGGGCGTGGCATTGCCCCCCTCTGAAAAAGCATCGTCCCGATGCTTGTGAAAGAACATAGAAGAGAGAAAAAAAAACAAGTGCATACACAAATAAATTAGTACAATAACAAAGGAAAAAAAAATAGAGTCCCCAGGATTGCTAACGCGCAAAAAACGGCTTAAGGCGCACGACATGGACGACTTCAGGTCGCGCACGGCGCCGCTGAGAGTTCGTAATGCCGTCAGGGACAACCTCATAGTCGACTGCGCCGAGGCGTCGAAGTACCCTGTACGGTCCGAAGTATCGTCGAAGAAGCTTCTCACTAAGTCCTCGTCGGCGTATTGGCGTCCATACCCATACACGGTCACCGGGTTGGTATTCCATGTGGCGTCGTCGAAGGTTGTAGCGGCGGCTGTCAGTAGTCTGCTGGTTCTTGATCCGTAGGCGGGCGAGCTGTTCGTGCTTCTTCGGCGCGCTGTAGGTAGGTGGTCACGTCGATGTTTTCCTCGTCGGTCACGTTTTGGTAGCATGGCGTCGAGCGTCGTTGCCGGGCTCCGTCCGTAGACCAACTTGTATGGCGTCATCTGCGTCGTTCCTGTACGGCCGTGTTGTACGCGAAGGTCACGTACGGAAGGATGGCGTCCCACGTCTTGGTGTTCGACGTCGACGTACATGGCCAGCATGTCGGCGATGGTCTTATTTAGACGCTCGGTGAGGCCGTTGGTCTGCGGGTGGTACGCGGTGGTGCGGCGGTGGCTTGTGTGGCTGGTATTCCAAGATCGCCTTAGTCAGGTCAGCCGTGAAACGCCGTACCTCTGTCGGTGATGAGAACCTCTGGGGCGCCGTGTCGAAGGACGATGTTCTCAACGAAGAACTTGGCTACCTCAGCGGCACTGCCTTTGGGCAGGGCTTTTGTTTCGGCGTAGCGGGTGAGGTAGTCGGTTGCTACGACGATCCACTTGTTGCCGGAAGTCGACGTCGGGAACGGCCCCAGTAGGTCCATCCCGATTTGCTGGAACGGCCGGTGAGGTGGTTCGATTGGCTTGCAGAAGTCCCGCGGGCCTCGTCGGTGGTGTCTTCCGTCGCTGGCAATCTCGGCAAGTCTTAAACGTAGTGGGCGACGTCGGCAGCAAGGCGTGGCCAGTAGTATTTTTCCTGTATTCTGGCGAGCGTGCGGGAAACACCGATGTGCCCAGCCGTCGGGTCGTCGTGTAGGGCCTGCAGGACCTCTGGTCGCAATGATGAGGGCACGACAAGAAGGTAGTCGGTTCGAAGTGCCGAAAAGTCTTCTTCATGAGAACGCCGTTCCGCAAGAAAAACGACGGCAGTGCTCGCTGAATACCTTCGGAACAACGGCGGTCTTGCACTCAAGGTACTCCATAAGGCCCCCCAGTTCCGCGTCGGCTCGTTGCCTTTCGGCGAAGTCGTCGGCACTTATAGTTCCGAGGAAGCAGTCGTCGTCGTCCTCTTGCGGCGGCGCGTCGACGGGGGCTCGGGACAGGCAGTCGGCGTCAGAGTGTTTTCGTCCGGACTTGTACACGACGGTAATGTCAAATTCTTGAAGTCTGAGACTCCATCGTGCGAGACGACCCGAAGGGTCCTTCAAGTTAGCTAGCCAACTAAGGCGTGATGGTCACTGACAACTTTGAAGGGCCTGCCATAGAGGTAGGGGCGAAACCTTGACGTAGCCCAGATGATGGCAAGGCATTCCTTTTCTGTTGTGGAATAGTTGGCTTCTGCATTGGATAGTGACCGGCTAGCATAACTGATAACCCTTTCAAGCCCGTCAGTCTTTTGCACAAGGACGGCACCGAGTCCTACGCTGCTTGCGTCGGTGTGTAGTTCCGTATCGGCGCAATCGTTGAAATGCGCAAGTATGGGTGGCGTCTGCAGGCGTCGTTTAAGTTCTTGAAATGCTTGTACTTGCGCCGTTTCCCACCTGAATTCCACGTTAGCCTTCGTGAGAAGCGTCAGTGGTTCGGCGATCCGTGAAAAGTTTTTGACGAAGCGTCTGTAATGGGCGCAATAAGCCGAGAAATCGGCGCACTTCCTTCTTGTCGGTGGGTGGCGCGAAGTCGGCGATGGCAGCTGTTTTCCGCGGGTCTGGGCGCACTCCAGGACTTGCTGATCACATGACCAGAAACAGGAGCTCGTCGTATGCGGAATCGGCACTTTTCTGGCTTCAGGGGTCAGTCCAGAGGTCTTGATTGCTTGAAGTACTGCCTCAAGCCGCCGGAGATGCTCGTCGAAGGACGAGGAAAACACGACGCGTCGTCCAAATACACAAGGCACGTCTGCCCCTTCAATCCGGCCAGTACGGTGTCCATGACGCGCTGGAACGGTCGCAGGTGCCGAGCAAAGACCGAAAGGCATGACCTTGAACTCAAAGAGGCCGTCGGGCGTTATAAAAGCGGTCTTTTCTCGATCTCTTCGTCTACTTCGATCGCCAATAGCCGTCTTGAGGTCCATCGACGAAAAGTACGTCACGTTGTGAAGTCGATCCAGGGTGTCGTCTATCCGTGGGAGGGGGTACACGTCCTTCTTCGTGATTTTATTCAGGCCGCCGATAATCAACGCAGAAGCGCAGTGTCCCATCCTTCTTCTTCACTAACACCACAGGTGATGCCCACGGACTCTTTGAAGGCTGGATGATGTCGTCGCGAAGCATTTCGTCCACTTGTTTCTTTATGGCCTCACGTTCTCGCGTCGAAACTCTGTAGCGGCTCTGTCGGAGTGGTCGAGAATTTTCTTCTGTTATAATTCGGTGCTTAGCACGGGGCGTTTGGTCGGACCCGCGATGACGACGAGAAACAGTCCTTGTATTGCAGGAGCAGGGTTTGAGCTGGTCTTGCTTGACCTTCGGAAGGCTCGGGTTGACGTCAAAATCCGGTTCGGGACCTCTATTCGTCGAAGCAGGTTCGGCAGCATCGAAGAGGGCGAAAGCATCGCTGGCGGCTACACATTCGTCGATGTAGGCAACCGTCGCACCCATGTTGAGGTGCCTATATTCGTGGCTGAAGTTTGTCAGCAGTACCTTTGCTTTACCGTCATGCAGCTCGGCGATACCTCTTGCGACGCAAATTTGACGGTTCAGGAGTAGTTGCTGATCGCCGTCGATTACGCCTTCAAGGTTCGCAGGTTTTTCGGTGCCGACGGAAATAATGACGCTGGAGCGCGGCGGAACGGTCACCTGCTCTTCTATCACCTTCAGTGCATGGTTCCCTTGCGTCGCGTGGGGTGGGAGCGCTTTGTCTGAGCTTAGTGTTATCGACTCAGACCTCAGGTCGATAACGGCGCCGTGGTCACTTAGGAAGTCAATTCCGAGTATCACATCCCTGGAGCAGTTTCGTAGGATTACGAAGCTCGCAGGATAAGTCCGGTACCCAGCACCTCCACCAGATGTCACGTGGTCGTGACGTCGACGAAGACAGCAGTCAGCACATCCGAGATGAAACTGTTCATTTGGCCGAACTTGTGGCCGGGAAAATGAAAGTCAAATTACAGCAATACACTGATAGCGTCGAACAGAGCGTCGACCGTCGATCAACTGACAAGCGGTCACGCGCGTCGGCTTTTATACAGGCGCTATCGAACCTTCCAGCAATATCGCTGGTGGCGGCGTAATCTCTAGACAAAGCTGGAACATTCGCGTGCGGGGCGCAATCTTAACAAACCGATCTACTACAATCGCGACGCTTCTAGAACACTACTTCGCGGACAGCGTCGAGCGTTGATAACCGTCCCTGCCGGTCAAACCCGAATACATCAAAACAAGACAAGAAGTGGGCGTGGCAATATGCTCAACTTCCCAAGCATCGCTAGATCTAGGAGAAATACTTGGACTAAAATAACAGAGAGCTGAGCTAGTTGGTGAGTATTCATTCTAAAAAGATAGGGCGTGCAAACACAGACGCAAGAAAGAAGTCAGGACACCACAAACGCCGACTAACAACTGAATAGATGCACAACGGCCGAAAAGAAAGAAGGCACGAGAGCTTATCTGCGCATGCCCATGCAATAGGCGAACCTATCAATCCGGCACGCGTGGGGGTCTACGTGAAAGATAACTGTTAAGGCATTTGATTTCATCTTTATGCAAGTTAATCGACGGTTGGCTCACGCATGCGCTGCCACTATTCTCGATATGCCATGATTCAATCATCAGGCGCGTTTCTTCATTTCTATGCCGGTACAAAACTGAGCATTCATCGAATTTTGGCGTGCACTTACAATCTCGACATTGTACACATAGATTAGAAAAAGAAGGACCTACGTCTTCTCCTTCTCAGCAACGTCAGATTTTAAAATTTCTTTTCAGATTCCTCGAGGACATTAACCTAATTGACGAACTTCAGCATAACTTACATCACAACCATTACGTTGTGACATGCTCATACCACGGTCGTAGTATTTTCTTTTTTTTCCCCTTCTCCTTTCCTGCCCTCCTCGTCCTAGGACCTTTCTGTGCTCAATCCCCTTCCCCTATGCAGAGTAGCATTTAGCTGACTTTATATACGCTCGCAGAAATCTCTGTTTTTCATTAAAGAGCTTTCTCTCTCTCTTCTTTGTGGCAGACACTGCATAAGTTTTCCAATGTAATGTAACAATATATGCGTTATGATATTGTTAAGTTTTCATGAGCGGTAGCGAAGATCACGAGTTTTTTTTTTTTTTTGTCCTTTAAGAAAACTTTCGAATCTAAATTCGTTTCGAAGTGCGCAACAGCGGCCATAGCCAAGAGAAATTCGTCAGCGCAATTTTCACGGCTCTGCCGGCTGGGCGCAATTTCGACGGGTCCCCGACCAAAAAACCGCTTCGCCGCTGCGAACAGAGCGAAACATTTCCAACATGTTGATCGTTCTCCGCTGTCCGTTGCGACGAGAGAGGTCGGTTGAGTTTTCGTTGGGGGCGAAATCAGAGCCTGAAAATCACTGTGTTTTGCGCCATGAGAAACGGCCTTAACGCGAACATAGCATCACAGTTAATGCACGGCCTCCAAGATTTGCGCGTCCAAAAACGGATCTGGGGAGGCCACGTTTGCCGCATTGAAGCACATTCCGTTCCTCTCATTTGAGTGGAGTGTTATGGGAGCTCCGTCAAGGCAAGCTAACGTTACGGAAGAACAACCGAAAACAGGGGGGGGGCGGCTGGTCAATATCCGGCCAGTCCATTGGCCAGTCCACTAAACGGAGAGTTCAGGAATAGCCCCCCAGGGCGAAGCCGGTTCCTTCTCTGTCGGCGCTACGCCGCAGTAAAAGAGGCCTTCCTGCGCGGAAAAGTGCGCCCGCACGCTCTGAGCACTTACGTCACAGTCGGAGCGGCGGAGGTTGCAACGGCGAAGGTTGCGCCGCGCCAATCGGCGGCGAGGAGATAAGTAATGGAGGAGAGTCCGCGGCGTAGGTACATGGTACAGTACATGGCATTCACGAGGTCGTCTCAGCGCCGCGCGTGCACTTCCCGCTACGGCTCCTTGTGTCTTGCAAAAAGTCTAAACCCTGTCGTATAACTTAATGATTTACCCAAGTACAGCAAGGCTTTCGCCTTCTTGTGTTACAAGAGTGTAACACTTGCCGAACTTTATTTTTAAAGGGAAGCTGAAGCACTTAAAAAAAAAAGAAATGATTTTGGAGTGGGTAATCATACTTTGACACCTGCTGAATTCGAAAACCGATGTGAGAGGTCTCAGAAGTGAACTCAAATAGATTTTTTTCGCAGAAAAAGCGGCTGCTGAGATATTGAGCCGTGGCCTTCGATATTGCGCGCCGGCGGGTTTCTCTCCGGCCGTCCAATCGCCGCGCTCCCCAGCAAAAATATGTACGGCGCCTCGCGCGCCCGGCTACCACGAGAGGGCGCGTTGAATGAGGATTCCGGTGGCAGCGGAGACCGCGGCAGAAAGCAGAGCGCACAGCATGCCAGCGTGCATAGTGGCACTTTTTCGCATCCAAGGAAGGATCAGTGGCCTGATCTTCTGAATGCACTGAAGGCAAGCTTTTTTTTCTGTAACTGGATTTATTTTGGCCCGATTTACGGAGGAAAGCATTGCAACTGCTCGATTTTCCTGATATAGATCACTGTAAGGGCGCATAAATTCGTCTCTGGTAGTATTAAGGCGAAAGCTTTTAATGTCTCATACTCGCGGTTACCGTCCGTACGTGCCCTGGCACGGTACCAGCTGTGGCCTCTCTCCCTCACACTCTCTTGCCAGCTGTGGCCGCTTCCCCTCAGCAATCACGTGATAGCACAGCGGCCCATAGTAACAGTTGCGCGTTGTTCCTTCCAACGCGCGTCTACTTCGCCAGCACTCTATACAATGCAGCCCGCAAACTTCGTAGTGCGTTTCCAGCACATGCAGATCTCTTGAGAGGCATCGCACTTTTAAGTGCTCTAATATAGAAGGCGCATATCTGCAGCACAAAAAGCGCATTTGAGAAAAAATAGGCCCCAGCATGCACTTTGCCTCTCGTACACATTGACCTGACATTTCCACATCAGTGGGAGGTTATATAAAAGCGCAAAACCATCTTTTCCTCGCCTCACGCAAGCCGCGGCAACAGCGCGGCACCCTTTCCGACCCTCAGTGGCGAGCACCGCAGTGCGGAGGAGGAGCGGGCCACGCCCACCTCTGAAATTACACTCTCTCCGTCATGAGATTGAGACAGCCGGGGAGAAACCCGCCGGCGCGCAATCTCGGAGGTCATGGCTGAGCGAGCGCGGTGAAGTCATTTTCCGTATGGCGCGTCATCTGCAATAGCATCACTGTAAGAGAGTGGCATCCGCGATTAGCTCCGGCCACGGCGTGTGGACGGAGCTAGTCACGGAGGCCACGGTTGAAGATACGAGACGCGTGTCCACAATGCGCTCGGTTGTTCGTCATTATGACACATATTGTAATCCAGCTACAGGAATTTCACCGTCTCTACTTACTTGAACCTCGGGTACGTAAATAGCGCTCTCGTAGTTTGAATCAGTGAGCGGCGGGAACCTTCCGTACACTCTTAGAAAAAAAAGTTAGTAAACAGTTAGTAAACGCATGCATTTACTAGTTTAGAGCGTATTTTGTTACCTTCGCGTCATCTCTTTGCTAGCCAGCAGCTAGTAAAGGTCGTAAATTTGGCCGTTACTAACCAGTGAAGCTTTCTTGGTGTTTTTAACTACGTAACTACTAAGCCACCCACGTTGCCAGATCTTTCGTAAATGCCGCAGCATACTTTGCCGTAATCGTGACGGTCTTTAGCAAAATTTAGACAAACTTTAATTTTATTGATTACGTTGGAATAAAAGTTTCGTGTTACGTGATGGCACACATATAAGCAAATATAAGGACCCACGATCATATGTAGAAAACATAAATTATTATTCTAAATTCTATGGCTGCTATCCAGTACACGGTGTGCTATCCTAAAGAAGGAGCATAAATAGTCTTCAAGCTGCTGCTAGAGTAGATATCGGCTACGTGGAAGTCTTGATATTCTGTGTGTGCATTTGCGTGTGTGTTCTCGTTTGTGATCCATTCATGCTTCTATGTATGTTGCTGTGATGCGCACTTACCATGGTAATTACAAGAAGTAATTAGCGGCCATTAGTTAATGTACGAG
Source organism: Rhipicephalus sanguineus (assembly GCF_013339695.2). Lineage (NCBI taxonomy): Eukaryota > Metazoa > Arthropoda > Arachnida > Ixodida > Ixodidae > Rhipicephalus > Rhipicephalus sanguineus. Next base: position 156,837,152 of record NC_051176.1, read on the forward strand.
GACAATGCCACTTCGCTTTTTTTTATGCTATAGATACTTTTGTAATAGAATCATCTTGATATGGCAACGCACACGCACATATAAACAAAATAGGCGTAAACCTCTAATTGTCTAAATGTAGTCCACTAGAGTTAATGCGGTTACTTTGTTGCTAGCGCTGTTACTAACAACTTAGTAATGGACTAGCCATTCGAGTCAGCACTATTCACTCACTAACTAGGTAGCAAATTTCTCTAACCTGCATTTTACTACCTTCACTTACTAAGAGGATAGTGTTTTTTGTGACAAGTAAGCGGTTAGTATTTATTTAGTGACTATGCTGACCTTTTTTTTTTTTCTGAGAGTGTACCGAAGATGACGTAGTTCGTTTCCACGCCCACACTTTCGGCGCGCTCGCGTAGGCGGAGCAAGACAAACTTTTCTTTCGCGCATTTTAGAGTTCCTGCTGCAACAACCGCGGCCAAATTACGACAGCGTCGGCAGTAATGTCGGTCCTTGTTAACCACGAAGTTTTAACGAATTTTAAAACCACTACCGCTCCCATTTAAATTACTGCAGATTTCAAGAATTTGATTTTACTCGTTTCTTCGCATTTATTTGCGTAACCTATCTCTATTTTCTGTAAAGCCACATGCAGGGACCAACGGCTTCGAACTCGTTGTGTGGATTTAGAAGCAGAAGGAGTTTATATACTCAAAATAATAATTTCTGAGGTTTTACGTGCCGAAACCACAATAATTATGCTTCACGCCGTAGTGAGGGACTCTGGATTATCTTTGACGATAACGTGCACTTAAATCTAGGTACACTCAGGTTACTGCATTTCGCCCTCATCGAACTGCGGCCGTCGTGCCCGGGAATCGAACCCGCCATGGATCTATGCAGCGCAAGATCTCAGACTGCTAAGCTATCACGGCAGGTACATGCTCAAAATAATGAGGATGCTAAGAAAAGGGGGCGGTCAAGGCCTACGGGCGGAGCAACAGTTGAATGCTTGAGTTCTTTCTTAATGAATTACTTTAATGACTCGCAGAGTACGAAAAACCGCCTGCAAAAATATCGGCACCCCCTCCCCCTTTATTAAGTTAAGAAATGCGGTTTCATATTCGCAGAACAAGTCACTAAAACTTATTTACAATTATACCCCACAGCACAGACTTAATCCATTCTAACTTTAAGTTATGGCTAGGGCTCCGTGTTTTCGGTTTTATCCGAAAAAATCCGATAAACATTCGCCGGTAAAATTTTTGACAATTCGGATTTATTCGATCAACTTCGATTTCAAGGGCCTATATGACCTGAACCAACACCAACTCGCCCAACTTTTTTATTACACTGGTTCCGTTCTTTATCGAAAGGGCAAGTTCTAAGCGCTCATTGATACATATTCTGGTTCGACCAATTTAAAGTTTACCGCGCGTATACCCGTATTAGGCAACGTAGCTGTATTGTGCTCCGACTCAGCTTCCTACGTGCAGAATCTTCACAAGGACTTGCAACTATCCAACCCCGAATGCAAGGCGCTTCACTTCAAAGATCTGTGCCACCTACTCAACAACGCTCGGAGGATGGAATCAGGACGAGCTCGTTTAACCTAGTTGAAGGTTTTGTTGTGCGCTTTCCTGCCCTGTTGAAGTCGTCGCGGGAGCTGCGCCGTAAGTTTGGTCTTGTGTGCTTGGCCATGGGCATGTCCATGAAGTCGCTGAAAACCATATGTCCGTCGAGGTGGTCCTCTTTTTATGAAGCTCTATAAGACATTTTGGACTACTGGCGTGCCATTTCCTCTTTCTTGAGAAGCGACAAAGCCAAGAGAACGAAGTGCGAATAGCTCAAGAGTCTTATTTCATCGCCTGAAGCTGTGCACGACTTACATGTTAAGATGAGGTTTCTGAAGACCAATTCGTGTGCCGTGCTCTCAATCATTAGGAACTTGAGGCCGAGAGTACCCTGGCACACCAAGTTTATCTCATACTGGGGGTTCAATTGCACGCACTCATCAGTCAATGGCCCGTGGTCTTCGCATGAGATGCCACAAGCCTCTTCGACCTTCTTGACGAGAATGACCGCTTAACGACTGTCGCAGACATTCACAGATACTACGCTGCTGTCGCCGAAAAGTGGAGACACACATCTGAGAGCAACCTGTGCGATCAACTCCAGTACAGCAAAGAATCGTTGTGGTACTGTGTTCAAATTGTGAATCCAAATGTGAAGCATGAGCTGCCCTGCGCGTTCCAAACCTATGCGCCTATTTTTCGTTTAGTGCTTCTTGAAACTGACGACATGAGCCAGCTCCTGAGTGTTCTTGCGAACTATCAGTGCTATGAAATATGTAACATTGTTGAACCCCTGTCGTTTTGGATACTTCACAATGCCCAGTGGCCAGTGCTTTCTCGCTGCGCGCTGCGTCTTCTGGCGCTTCCTGTTTCTAGCGCTAAAGTTGAAAGGGCATTTTCAAAGCTGAGAGTCGTCAATCGAAAAGAGCGCGCTTCGATCACTGACAGCAACCTCGCAAAGTATGCTTGCGTGTTTTACAATGTGCTTTAAGCTAAGGTTGTTGTACGCACAAATACAGGTGTTTTGTGTTCAAGTATTTCGGTTGCGCATACATGTCTTTGTGCATTCAAACCTTCTATAAAAAAATAAAATGTGCTTCGTGTGTTTTGATGTTTTAGTATTCAGATATGAATTGATTCAAAATTTTGGGGTTTTGAGAATAATGGAAAACTCCGAATTTCGGAGAATTGGGGATTTACGAGAAACAAACTCCGATAAACGCCGAATTTCTGCCAAAAATATAAACTCCGATAAACACCCGCCGATTTTCAAGAAATATAAACACCGAAAACACGCAGCCCTAGTTATGGCTCTTTCTAAAACACCCACACAAAGTAATCGATGGGCTTGTCACGACGTGCTTGTAAAAAGGAAAGGAAAAAAAAGACCTGCTCAGAAAATTTTGAAGGACCATATATGCTAATAATTGTGGAAGAAGAGGGAAAATTTTTTGTTGCATTCGGCTCTTCTTGTGAAGCGTAATCAAGCAGTCTTTCTTTTTTTTTCTTTTTTTTGTGCGGCTAGAATCCGACTAAGCAGTCAAAGTAGTAAAGTGCTTCCCTTCGCCCCGGTTTTGCTTACATTATAAGCAATTGTGAGGTTTCTGGAATTTAATGCGGCGTGATATTGTTATAGGTGGATCTGAAATTTTAAAGCGAGAACGGAAGGCAAAAACGCAATAATCAGCTTTCTCATGACCCCGGGGACAGGGCTGTAGGGTGTGTTCGGGAAAATGAGGCTGGAAAGTGGCACGATGTCAAGCGCGCTCACACACAAGGCAAAACGCATTTGCGATAAGCAACCGTACATCGCGGCGCTTCACATTATATCTAATCCATCGCTCAGCGCATATTCAAGAGAAGACTTTAAAGAGAAAGAAAAAAAGTGTTTTTTTCTAAGGTTGAGACTCCATACAAGGCCTCAGAAGAGCTAATAATTAGTCCGTGTTTTTACTTATTATCTATTAATTGTTAAGTAGACCATACCAAGTTTTTTTTTAGTTCCAGTGCCTAATTATGAAAATCTGGGATATAGCTCTTGAGAACATAAACGAATGATTTTCTAAAATTGATATGTTTTTTAGGAGATACCCGGGGATAGCGTTCTACAGCATATTGTGGCTGTGCGTGCAAGGTTAGGCCTGCACTGATTTAAAATGCCGGTAATAATTTTTGCGTGGAAGTAATCCGGTAATAAAAATAGCGCGATATTGGAAAAAAAAATATGGCTGATCCCTCCGTCATAGGAATCGGTGTAACATGGATGTGAACCGTGTCTTCGCAGAAGTAGTTGATTGTTATATGAGAGCTTGTACAATGCCTAGTGGTCTTTGGCCGCTATAGCACCGTTTGACGTGGATACACCCACGTTGACGCCTAGTGGCGCATCTCCATCCGGACGACTAACGCCCATGATCATGATTTAACCGTTGTGTAGTAGTTGAAGTTGTTAACATATACCTGGGCACATCATACGGTAATGCTGCGCAGAGGTGCCTCAACAAGCACATAATAAACACTGGTACTCGATATGCACTCCATCAAATCGTCGTCGCTTGAGGGGAGTAGCGGCAAGGTGTGCGCTCCCGAGTAATAGGACAACGTATGCCTGTGCTCATGCATACACTACCACACTGCGCTTCAGCAAGACAGGAGGCAGAAGTTCGTAGGTTGAACCGTGAACGCGCGACGGTGGAACTTTTCGCTGGCGTCTGTTTCGCTCCACCAAAGCGCGACATGCGCCCGTCGGCGTCGTTGCCTTTCTGCGGCGCTTAGTGCAGCTGTTTCATTAGTCGGTGTTATCGCACTCCAAGAAGTAGGCGGCGGAGAAACACCATTGGTGCATGTGGAAGCTACACTATTCCGACAATGAGCCGTCACACACCAGCACGAAGCGAAAGGCAAAAAACGCAACCCCGTCTATAGGGCGACTCCTCAATACCAGCGCGGCCAGCGTTCCCCGCTGGGCCCCGTGCGAAAGAGAATTTGTGAGAGATGTACGGCGCGTTTGTGGAACCTCGCGCGTGTGCGTCGGTTATGGCGGGTAGAGCGCCGGGTACCTATCGCCGCGGACAGAGAGGTCATGGGTTCGATTCCCGGCGACAAAATTTTTTTTCTAGTTTTTCTTTGTCATCCGTTAGCGTACATTTTACCAACGTCGTATCCCTGACGGAAGTACGTCAGTGAAGTCTTGGTGGACCCCGGCATAAAACACTTTCATGTTAAAATAGGGAAAAAATGCAGTACAAAGTATCTAAACAATGACATTTCAGCCGATCGATTTGCACTGAATGTGCGCAGAATGTATATCAGTCTTTCCAGAAGAAATGTAATGGTTCAAACGTTTCCTTCGCGCGTACGGTACCCGCAGAACAAATCCTATCCCAAGCCAGGCTTTATTTCCCATAACGCAATTGATCACTGACGTGGTCTCACGGACACGTCAGAGTGATGAATTCCCAAACTGGAAGCTCGTCCAACACCTGTAGCCTTTGTGACATTTGTTTAAGAAGAGCATGAATATATAAGCGGCCATCCTTGCAGTAGTGCGTGACGCAACTTTTGTTTTGGGACTTTGCAACCATACCTTGCTGTTGAGAGGCTCTGTCTCATTTGAGATACAGCAAATGCGTTCTTATAACACAGTATAATCCGAATAAAACGAACTCGGATACACCAAACTACTCTTTATATTGAACTCAAGAGATTTGCACAGAATAATGTAAAATACTCATAATGAAATATAGTACGTCGGGTGCATGGAACTTGAGGCGATGCCCTGCTTCTGCACTATAGGCTTAAAGATAAGTGCAGTGCAGTATGCCTTCAGTCTTGTGAATCCAAAGCGTTTGTACAAGCACTTTCACCTTCAATAATTGGATTTTTCCCTTGTGCTTCATGCTAACGACTGGATGGGACAACTCCGTATTTAAAAAACACATCACAAGAATTTGTTAAGGTTCTTTAAAGGAGAGTTAGGGAATATAGAAATAAATGCCCAATCAGACTTGTACACGTTACAGAAAATAAGTAACCAATTGCAATTACAATTACTTCCTTTAAAATGCAATTGATTGCAGTGGTCAATTATAGCCCCGCCAAAGTAACTGTGTAATTACAGAAATGTAATTGATTACTTTTACGTTACTTTCCTTCGAAATTTTGTTGCCGTAACACAATAACGCAAGTTTACTCAAACTACAACGAACTGCTGTGGCTGGCATGGTAGAGAGAAGGCAGGAGGCTTGCGTGAAGGCTGGGAGGCTTACTGCGGCTTTTGTGATATAGTGTCACACGTTGTTAACTTTCAACAGGAGTTGTTTTTTCAAAGTTGTCGTCGCTGATTCTTCCACGCTTCCTCTTTAAGAGGTCAGCTGCTGCACTGAACACTCTCTCAATGCATGCGCTGGAGGGAAGGGCGGTATTATAACGTAGAAACACCTTGCGCACCAGCTCATAGATGCGCAGTGCTTTGATGTCCTCTATGAAGCGTTGCGCTTCGCTGTTGCTGGCGCCCCGGTAAGAAGGAACAGGAGAGAAAGGAAATGCAGGGATGTTAACCAGTGTAGATGACGCTCGGGTAAGGCGTTGCAGGTAAGGCCAAGGAAAAGGTGAAAAAGTAGGCTCTGTATGGAGCCCCCGTCCCTACAGAGCGGTCGTATATTTTTCGGGACGAGAACTGCCGTAGGCCGTAAGATAAATAGTAATTGATTACCTGTAATCAGTTACAAGAAAATGTAATTGAATTACACATAACGTTACAGTTTCGAAAAAGTAATGATTTTTATATAACAAAATACAAAAAATGTAATTGCTTACAAGCAATCGATTACTTATAACGTGCTACGTACAACTCTGTGCCATTTGTTGCACAAAAGCTTGTTTGTTATAAGCAGGCTTAACCCTAGGTTATACATACCATGCTCCAGACTTTTGTGGTCTACGTAAAAAAAGTGTTCAGCCCTCGAGGTAGGCCATCGCATTAGCGAGTAACTAACCACTCGTTTTGTGTTTACGGTACAACATAGACATTGCCTGGCCTCGACTACTTTTCGGAATCGTGATTTTATTCCTTCAATGTAAGTTCGAGGCCAAGCGCACTTTTCACACATTCTTTATGTGTGTCGTCGCTTTACATGTTCGTTACAGATCCTCAACACCAATTCTACCTAATTCTCGAAGTGACCTCCTGCTTTCGTCTCACTAAAGCAGTCTGTAGCAAAAGAAAGTGCGCTTCGTATTTCTTGCGTTTAAATTATCGCCATGTCTTTGTCTCGTCACTCACCTTATTAAAACTTTGCTCGCAATCCTGCTCTCCCGAGTGCCACTTTCCTTTGAGGCTTCATGCGCGAGCAAAGGAAGTGTGATTGCGTATAAAGTTATTGACCAGTTTAACGGTGACGCAAGCTTCTGAGGTTCCACACGAGGCCATGAACACCTGAGCACGCTGTCAATGCGCTCCCCGAGCAAATATATCGTGCGCCGACCGGAGCGCACTCCAGTCACTGAACTCCGACGGGTTAACACTCTAAAAACGTGGTCGCTTGTAGCGAAGCCTCTGCGGCGGTTAGACGTTCGACAGTTGTTTTTTTTTTTCTTAAAGCTTTGCAAAGTTTATATCGGTTGGGGTAGCGTATAGCGATGTTATTACTAGAGGCCGGATTTCTAGGCACTCCAAAAATAGGCAGGCAAAACAACGTTTTAGGCCTCAAATACCGTAAATATAGGCCCAATAAACTTTCACATAAATGCAAATAATTTCAAACGAAGACGTGCGCGACTTCTATCTACGACAAGAAAGCAAAAATTTTATTGCTTAAGATGGCACAAAAAAGCCAACATTTGAACATAGCGTGCTTTGTCCCCCACGGTTCGCACTCCCGTGTTCTGCAAGTGAGTCAAGTGTCCACTGTCGAATAAACACACTACTGAGTGTCTTTTCGGCATGACTGAGAAGTGCAGAGTAGGAGCAGACAGCCAGATTGCTAAAAGACCAGAAGGGAGAGATTCCTCCCATTGGCCGGGTAGAATTGCGTAAAGCCAATTTCTCCCCTGGCAGTGAACTACTGACGTAGCCAGGCGGAGGGGGGGGTCAACCTTTCCCCTCCCCTGAAACTTTTCAGTGTGGATATACACGCACACATATATATACAAACGCATGCACGAACATATATAAAGTATGGTTGTCACTCCCCCCCCCCCCCCCTTCGGGGTCCACCAACTACATCTCTTACGGATATGCCGTTGATAAAATGGACGCCAACGGGTGAAAAAGAAAAAAAAACAAGAAAAAGATCCACCGCTGGGAATCGAACCTCCGACCTTGCGGCCGCGACTGTAAGCGCCCGACGCTTACGTGACTAAACTACATTTGCAGATGCTGGTCCCTTCACGGACGCGCCTTATATCTTTCACACATTCTCTCTCGCACGGTGCTCTCTGTTGGCGATGTAGGTAGGCGTGGTGGAGCGGGGTGGAGCCTCCGTCTGTGAGAGGTGAAAAGAAGTAATGCGTCACAATCGACACTTACTAGCGCTTGCTCCGAGATTGCGCTCGATATCGGAGGTCATGGTTAAAGCGTCTCGATACCAGCGAGGGACACTGGCCGCGCTGGCGTCGCCGGGGCACCTTAGACGCAGTTATGTTCTTTGCCTTTCGCTTCGTGTTAGCGTGCGCTGGCTCATTGCAGTAGCGCAGCTTCTACATGCAACAACGGGATTTCGTGCCATTTCTCTCCTTAATTGACGACGTTTTAAAGTGCCTATCGGGTACCAGTGTTGATTATGAGCTTGTTGATGTCATCTTTACGCGGGATTCACGATTCGCTGTGTCCAAATATATGTTCACAACTTCAGCTACCACAACGGTGGATGTATAAGTGTTCTGTGGTTTAATAATGATCATGCGCGTTAGTCGTCACGATGGAGACACTAGGCGTCAACATGGGTGCATCCACGTCAAACGCGTCAAACGGTGCTTTAGCTGCCAAACACGAATAGACATTCTACAAGTTCTTATATATCACTACACAATAAGCACTACTTCTGTGAAGACACGTTTCACTTTCGTGTTATGCCGGTTCCTATGACGGAGGCATCAGCCATGTTTTTTTGCTCTTCACTCTCTCTTCCGCTGACGGCTCTCCGCCGTTTCGCATTCGCCAACCGCTTGGGCCATGTCAGCGAGGCGTCGAATGCTCGCCGGCGTGTTCCGCTTCACTGCTGCTAGCGGTCGTTTCCGAGAGGTGGTTGAACTAGAGGACTAGGTTGAACCCCATAGTTCCCAACAGTCAATCTTACGCGGTAACATGAATAACGGTCTCAATTAGCACCCGGGAGCGAAACTTGAGGCTAAATAGCGTTCATATCAGCGCCAATATTTAAAATAGGCATTTATAAGCATTTAGGCACGAATACCAAAGATAGGCATTTATAGGCACTATAAAAACACTATAAAAACCCTTCTTAAGCTCTAAGTCATTCTCATATATCAAAATGGCGCGATAGGAGCGCTAGGAACGAAATAGGCATTTGCCTAAAATCCGGTCTCTAGTCATGACTCTCTTTCAATTATTTTTCTTTTAGCGCGCCGTTGCTGGTTCGAGTCTGCGTTATCCACAGCCTCGGCTCATTGGGACCGGGGAATGATAAGAAGGCAATAGAGTCAGGCTAGAGGAATTCTTAGATATTAACGCTAGATCATTGACCCAAAGTCATTTGATCCGTCTTTAGGATGCATTCGGAGACTCTTTACATCCCGCCAGAGCTTGCAAGTCAAGACAAGAGTTGACTCTTTCATGTCGCTTAATGCGGCTTACTCGCGACGTTCCGCAACATTTTACTTTATTTATGTATTTCTCTGCATTTTTTGTTTGTTCGTTTCCCATATGCAATACCGCATTTTGGCGGATTCCAGCGTGATAATAGTGGTGCAAGTCTTGCTCGAGTCGTGTGCGAGACTTGTCCGAGCCAATGACGAAAGGCGAAACGAATTGAAAACTGAAATAGCGTTAGAAAATATGGCGCCCTAAAAAAATTTCCACGTTTTTGTCTTTCCTTTATTACGCATAGCACGATATACCAGCCCTAAAACCGAAGCCAGTGGCGAAGAGCGATAAGAAAGAAGAGAGGAAATGCATCGATGGAAAATATATACGCCTACCCGTTGGCCAACTCGTTAAGTTCAAAGCGTAAAGCTGCGACGTATAAAGCATTGATTCGACCGCCGTCTCGTGGGGCTTTGCGAGCGCTTTATTGCGCACACTGCGCCCTCGTGCCTGTCGCCTCGCGTGCATGTGCTCGTTCTGCGCGTAAGGTGAGGAGTTCGGTGGCGCAAGGCCCTCTCGGGCCGTAATGGCCTTTCCCCGTTAAGGAAAGACCAATTATGCCGAAAATACGCGCATCGCTGCCCACGCAGAGTCACGCGTCTGTTTACGATCGATTGGCCGACTATTTCTTGGAATCGATCACGTTTCGTGAGCGGGCTTCGACACGACGGGCTTGCACAGAGGACCTTGCGAAAGAGGACTGAAAAAAAAAAAAAAACAGAAATTCGCTCGAGCAACGTAATACTTAACAATAAGGATTTGATGAACTCCGGAAAGTTTCATTCCTGTCATTCCGCAGTCATGGTGTCGTTCCACGAGCTTGCAGCATGCCGACGCGATAAAAAAAGTGCTGTGCGTAAACAACATTATATAAATTATCTGAGCCGTACGTGTGTATGTTTTTAAGGAAGTTGAAGCTCACGCTGAGTACAAACGTAACTTGGGTTGAAAGCCGCTCTATATTGTTCAATTTATTAAAGGTATAAGTGCTGAGGGTTTATAATTGAGCATATCAGTACGAGCATGCAGGTTAAGGAAATGTATGTACGATACATCTAGGATGCGTATTTCAATGATTGTACGAAGTGCAGGTGAGAAACTTCAGAAAATTTCAAATTTTATGAAAAAGCTCCTATATATGATCAGTAATGTCAATAAATTATATTGCTTATCCAATAAATAACGGTCTGGTTATTTACGGACGCCTTCTGAACATATCACGGCGACAACGATCGAAGTGATCAAGCGCCCTTTAGTCAAGCGCTTAAAGCTGCAGAGGAATGGGCCGCCAAGCGTAGAATGAAAATAAACGAAGCAATACTTTCACGTTGGGAATAGTTGACAGAACTAAGCACGTGATCGAATGAATAATTACGACATGAATTCGACAGAACTATATGTTCCGTTGTCAGCCTTTTTTATATATAATGTGTTCAAACTTAGTGTTCTCACCCTATTACGGCCAGAAAGGGCCAGTGGCGTCCAGAAATAAAGGAATTTTAAAAAATTCAAAGACATTTATTCTTTAAAAATGTTACTGCGCTAAAGTTGTTGTTAAGAGTTAGTGCCTGCCAGTCGTGCCTGCCAGTCAGACATATTATTAGAGAACCTGGCAGACCAATTGTAACGCCTCTTAGAAACATCCTTATGAATTCAAAACGAGGTTATTTTAATGCGTATAGTTCCACGGCTATTGACGTAGCCTTTTTTTTTTTCAAAACCATTTCATCATTTTCGGCTCATCTAAAAAAACATTATAATGTGATTCTAAAATCAATAAGAAGAAGTTTTACAAACGAAATGCACGATGCAATATTATAACGATAAATAAAGGACGTCGATATTTCTATCTGTTCATTACTAATTCAAATTTAATTTATCTTGCCTGTGTGTTTTCGAGGAGTGCGGCTCGCGTAGCGAAGCTTGTATTCAAAGCTATATTCACTTATGATGTTCATTCACTCTCTAAGCCCTTTTCGCAAGTTTGGTGTTTCTCGTGTGCCTACTTTTGTCTTCTATATTCTTAGAATCGACCCGCTTTAGTGGCTTGAAGCGGATGCAGCCTGCTACTGCTAAGCACGCGTGCGCTGTTTCGATTCCCGGCCCCGGCGGCCGCTGTTTGAACGGGGACAAAACGCAGAAGCGCCCGTGTACTTCGATTTGACGGGCGTTTAAGGCCCCCACGTGGTCAAAATTAATCCATAGTCCCCCACTATATACGATGTAGTTCATAACCATATCGAGTGTTCGGCATGTTTGAAACATCAACATTACTTGGTTTTCTTTAGTGATAACGCCAGCGATGTAAAAAAGAAAAATAAAATGCCGCGCTTCGCTGTTCTTTCCTTCAGTCTATACTTTCTGCTGCGCAGTGGTGTGTGGACGCTCCATCTTCATTAAATTATGAGACACCGCCCCCTTCAAATACGTGAGAGCGCAAGACTTTTGACGTCAGAGAGAATTGAGGAGATCCTGCTTCCAGACGGTTATAAAAACAGGCTTGCTTTGCCGTTTGCTTATTGAGTCTCCTCGCTGCTGTGCCGCAGTGTGAACGCTCTGCTGTCTGGATTCGACAAGATTAGGCACCCAAAGAAAGTTAGTTTTTCTAAACCCGTCGTTTAATTTGTTGCTTACTTTCTTAGCAGTAAGTTAGTTGGTTGGCTTGCTGGTTAGAACACTTTGACCGAGATTGTTTTCAGAGGCTTTGCAAACACATATATATCTAGAAATAGCATAGCTTAGCGATAGACGGAAATTACATACTAGAATACACACAACGGGATGTGTGGATGTGTGTTACGGTTACAGAAAGACGTTGGCAGCATGTAATACATCTAGACATTTCCATTCTCTCAGAGTCAGGGATTTGAACACACTTTCGAATTTACCATCCCGTACCAGTACAGTTCTTTCCCCGCCCTTTTGCTTAGGACAGGCGTTTTTTTTTTTTTTAAGTTTTGGGGGGAGTTCGTCTAAACGTAAGTGCGCTGTTACAATATGTCAGTTTTGTATTTCGCGTTCGCCTCGCAACTTACTTAGTGAATCGCATATAAAAGGGCCAGAAATAAGTAGATTTCGTTCTGTCGTCCATTTCGGCGTTGCATGCCGCATGTGATCCCGAAAGTGGCCACCTGAAAGGGATAAGTAGTCAGACTTACCTCAGTGATCATATTCGAATCCTTGCTCTAGAAGTTTTATTTGAATCGCTCAAGGACAGAGTGAAAATTTTTATCGCGCTACTAGGAAACGCAAGACGACGTAGAAGAGCCACAGGGCACAAAACAAGACAATTGGTACAAACTATGTACAACCAACTGGCCCCTACGCTGGCTCATAAAAGAGCCAGCTACCGGCGAAAATGAGAGAAATGTAGACAGGAACAGGGATGTCTTTCTCAACAGAATAGAAACAAGAACTAAGCTTAATGAAGTCATTGGTCATTATGTCGCGCGCTGTCGAATTCCGCCATTTTTGGTGTTGTGACCCACTCAATTTTCGAACTGCCCTGTAATGATAACTCTGTGCTGTGGGCCGGTACTAAAACTTTCAAGGAAAAAAAAAACGAAATAGGGTGTCAGACTTCAAAGCGAACTTTCGCTTAGCCTCGGTTAATAGGAACGCTGCCGAGGCTCTAGCTCCTCTCAATTAACTTTAACGAGGTGGTACATAAAAGCAGCGAGAACAGCTTGTATACCTTTTCGAAGGTTCATATATTTTTCCGAACATAATTACCAAGGATTACCTAACTTCAAAAATACTTCGCCTGAGAAGCAAGGAATCTGGCTTGGCAGCTTTACCTATTGCACAAAGCTGCTCATTACTCGTTGAAACCTTATGTTGCTGTTGTGGCCTCAGTACCCACGGGGGGGGGGTGGGGGGATTCATCCCATTATATATAGTTGGTGTGAAAGTTGCTCACAACAAAAGAACTCTACAGGACAAAGGCGAAATATTGAAAATGAAATCGTACGTAAATGAATCATAACAAAATTTTAAGTGAACATATTAAAAAGGCGAAGACCGATAAAATATGTACCGTGCAGTTGGTAACCCTAACAGCTCAATCCGCACACTTCAATGAGCTTATGTGGAACAGCTGCAATAGACCTGTGCAGTTACCTAACTGAGAGGCTCCAAAGGACAAAAGGTTTGATATTGATCGTGATAGAGTTAAGTTCAAATTAGCAGACGGCATTGCAAGAAATTTGATGCTTTCACAGTTCTATCTATTGCTCTCTCTTCTATACCGCTTCTCACTTACGCTTACGCAACGTAGCTGGCCATGGACAAAGCTCCTCCGGTCGAGCTCTCTGCTTTTCTTGCATTAATGTGTTTCCTCTTCAGTGCCACCTACATATGTTTTTATTGTTTTTTTGTAAAATGCCCTTATTTATGCTGTTTTGTAGCTTGGAAGATACGTTTCGCGGGAAAACATACGGATAGTATAAAGGGTGATATGTCTCCGTCCCTAATTTTTTTTTTCTTAGAAAGTGTTGTATGCTCAGTTGTGCGTGGGCGAGAGCGTTGCCAGTGTTCTCAAGTCAATCCCATGAATTCCATCGATCGGCGCACTTTGTTCTAACTGCACTGCGCAACCTCTTGGGAATTTCAAGGTAAAATGCTGCTTCACTATCTGACCTCACGATGTCAGTTCTTTTGCGTAAAAGAAAAAAAACAAAACCTGTGCGACAAAGTGACATCCGATGCACACAAGTTATTCTTTGACGTCAGTCCTGCATTAGGCAACTAATGCTCCAAGAAAGCGGCGCAGTGAATGGGTGTCATTTTACAAAAGGATGCTGTTTGGCGGAATAAAAGACACAGTAGCGTGCACTTATAGCGGCACGCGTCGGTATTAACTCCCCTTTCTCCACAGAAAGCCAAAAAAAGAAAACATGGCTGATGTCATATGAATCGGTATAACACGAAAGTGCAACGTGTCTTGACAGAGGTAGTTGAGCGTTTATTGTGCATTGTTTCGCCGCAAGGGAGAAGCAATGAATGCGATAGCAAGAAATTGGAATGTCACGCGAAGAACAGCAAGCAGCTCGAAACTTCAGCGTGCTGCTCAAGCACAAAGGACGCACAGAAAGAGCACACGCAGGACGAACGCGAACTAACAACTGTCACAGTTGTTACTCCTTTGTGTTTTAGCAGCACGCTCCTTTAGCAAACGCGGCCGCTGCAGCAAGCGAAGTGACTTTCGTGCACTCTGTAACTTCATCGTAAACATGCGGTGAAAGCACAAGACGTACAAACCACCCCCATCACGAGATAAGCGCGCGCGCATAGGCGACCACGCCCTGTAGGGCAAAGTACAGATGGGGGCGCGCGCGCATCGCAACAAGCGGGGCGACGACCTTTAAAGCGCACCCTTCGAGCCATCTCGCTGGTGATAACGAAAACAAGTGCCTCCCAGCTCCGCGTACCGCCAGCGGTAAATGGTGCATATAAACAGCTCACCGCTAGTATGCTGAATAACGCAGCCTTTTTAGCCGAATCATTTCGCGCCGCGCGCTGCGGAGTGAGGGGCCGCAGGTTCTATTCCCGACGACGGAACTTTTTTTTCTTGTTTTTTTCTTTGTCATCCGTTAGTGTACATTTTACGACGTCATATCCGTGACGAAAATACGTCAGTGCAGCCTTGGTGGGCCCCGGCATAAAACACTTTCGTGTTAAAAAATGTTTTCGTTACTTCAGGTTTAACATGTTGTACATAAAAGGACGTGCCTGTGAGGTGCGACAAATTAAGGACGCAATTTTGGTGCTCAAAAGCACGAACACACTTTTTGGCAATGAAATAACAATAATATCTGGCGTTTTACGTGCCAAAACCACGATATGATTATAAGGCGCGCCGTAGTGAAGGGCTCGGAAAATTTTGACCATCTGGTGTTCTTTAATGCGCGCTGACATCGCACAGTACACGGCCTCTAGCATTTCGCCTCAATCAAAATGCGACCGCCGCGGCCGCGATCGAACCCACGACCTTCGTGTCAGCAGCCGAGCACCGTAACCGCTACACATACGCGGCGTACCTTTGGTAATAAAACCCTATAAAACAACGGTTGTTACGCCGAGAATGTGAAACGAACGCCACATTCGCGTGAGCTATCTGAAGCGTTCAATTAGAGCGGGTCAACTTGAAATCTCCGGGTTGTTTTTTTTTTCGCATTAGTGACATGGAAAATACCCTTCGTTTTAAATTTTTAGTCTACCTCTTTTTTCTTTTTTCCCCCGAGTCGACAAATGCGGCATCTTGCCTAAGGAATGAAGAGGAGGTAACGATGGCAACACCAAAAAGGAGGGAGGGGGGAATGCAACTAGGTGGTGCCCCCTCCCCTCCCCCGTCTTTTTTTGTTTGTTTGTTTGAAATAATGAGGTAGAACCACGATTTCCGAGCAAACATTGTCATATATTTACATTTTAGTGCGCAGGAAAACTAGCGCATGTGCTAGAGCGCGTGTGCCGGTTATGCACAACAACACGCACCTTCCGTGCGTAACATGAATTTGAGCGCTGAAGCAGTTCGCGTGAACAGCGGTCAGGCTAGCACTGCTTTAAAAGAAATCTCCCTGTGGGCATCCAAATAACAAAGGACAACGGCAGGACATAGGTGACGCTGCCGCGCCACGCCACGCGCATGCTGCTCACAATGGAGCGTGGATATCACGGGGTAAATTGATAAGCAGAGGTTCGTTTTCCCAGTGCAGTTGATACGAAAGAGCAGTTCGGGAGAAGTAACTGTAGGGCGGCCAACGGTGACCCCGGACATGTTCTTGCCTATAAGACGATTGACCATTGACAAGCAGCTCTTGCGTGGAGAAAAAAAAAAAATTCGAACTCGACGCGTAGGCTTTGTGCATTTAGCGTTAAAATTTCTTCCACTACTACGAGCAGCGTCAGTTGCCGCGTGGGTAAGCTAATCCACGGCGCGCGTGCTGTTCTAGAGCCTGAGCAGGGTGGTCTGTAGCGTCCTTCGAGCAAACGGCGCCTCGCCCACGTGAGAGGGCCCTCGCGCAACGTCGCGTGCTTAACTGTTGTCATGCGGCAACAGCAGGACGTGCGGAGGCGCGCAATTTGGTTGCGCTCATCCGATCGGCTGCTGGAAATGTCACGATAAGAGAAAGTACAAAGAAAAGCCCCTGCCAGTCGGTTAGAGACGTTAAACTTGCTACGTTCTTTGCCACGGTATCGTAGCGCTACCGTTTTAAAAGATATATCGAAAAAAAAAAATAGACAGGGCGGGAGATTCTGCGAACTACGTAAGATTTATTTCGTGGCACATGGGGATAGTATGCTGCGTTTCTTGATAACGTGAACGTTTGAGGCACACGCGAAAACCATGGCAAAGGCTCGTGAAAAAAGAATAAAAGGAAACTTGAAATCTAATATTGAAAGCGGAATGTAGCAAAGTTTGTTTTACATTAAATCATTTTTTTATCAGTTTTTCCCCCTGCCGTCCGAAGGTGAGAATAAAACGGGCCCGCTTTATCTACGTTCGAAGTATCCATCGTGATCTTACTTTGCATATTCATGAGCTAACGGTTCTTTCACCTTGTTACGCGGCTCAGTTGGCAGTTTCTTCGTGACTAGAAGAAGAGCATTCGAACGCAGTTACTCCATGAAAAATGCTCACTTTGCATATCAAATGGAAAGTTAGAGTTTGGTGCATGAGAGCTTGGCAGAGTATATATTGGAGCCGGCACTATTTCCTTCTCATACCGAATCTGCTGGTCTCGCTGGAACACGTAAAAGCACTGTTCATCATAATCATCTCCTTGAAAACACACACGAAACGTCGGTTAAAAAGATACTCTTACTTTGACCTTGCGCCAATATTGATATTTTGGGGGGAAGTGAACAGGCCTTTAGAAAACTTCTCGACTATGCAATTTCTTATGAGTTCAATTTACGCGACCTCTTCTTGGATTCGCGGTAGACGTTGCTGAATTAAATTCAACGCGTTTGATGATATCGAAATTGTTGGCACCTCGTTTTCTCAAACTTTTCGAAGACAAACGATTTTTCAGATGCGAAGAAAACGTTACACCATATGTCTATAAGACAAATATTGCAGGGGCTGCTCGGGTCAAAGCTTGCGACATCCGACCGGTCTTGCGCGAAAACACAGTCATATCATAACAAACGAGGGCGTTGAAAGTAGGTTTCAAAAGTGGACATGAAACAAAATTGTCGCTGCGCAATTCGTCACGAGACCACTTCAAACGCCGCGTATGTGACACCCTAACCACTTCCCGCCTTCTATGTATGCTCTGTGTGAAGTTATATATATATATATATATATATATATATATATATATATATATATATATATATATATATATATATATATATATATATATATATATATATATATATATATATGTGCCATCGTTCAACAAAGCGAACGTGTATTTCGCGTGAGCTTACTTTCTGTCATTTCTGGCGTCATTGTTTATCTATTTATTCTTCCATTACACTTCTATCATTCTAGCGCGCTATTCAGCTGAAAGATCATGAGAAGCACCTGTACCGTCCACATGACTTTGCAGCAATGAAGCACTGACTGTTCTGTTCAAGCGGCGATACAGAACAGGTCTCGTGTTCACACAAACGTCTCACGCTAAAAAAGTTCGTAAGCGCATATATCAGCTAGTCCTGAAGCTGGACATATCGGCGAAACCGTCCGGCCAATGGCAAACAGCTCTTACCAACGACAAGCTTTGTTAATTCGGCCCCACCTATCGCCGAGTTACGTCTGACGCTGATGACATCCGCACCGCACCGCGCCGCACCAGGTGTGCCGATGACGTCATCAGCAGTGTCGCTCACCTATTCTTCTATATATCATTCATCATGTGCCGTGACTTTCATCGTGTGCCATGACAACTTTAATCGCCGAGTTTCGTGCACCCACATCGTAATCTTCAAAGGGGGGCAGAAACGCTCACGCTTAAAAATAATGTTATCTTGTGAACCACCATGACCAACACTAACTTCAAAAATGATATTGTTGGGGCACTCGACCTTTCTTATGACGCGTAAATGCGAAAGTGTTACTTGTCGCTGAATGTGTTGCTGAGTAATGTCGCTGAGTTTAGTGTTGCGACAAAAGGTTGCTATGTTCAGTGCTGCTGCCTTATGCCCTACCCGTTGTCTGAGACTTGGAGAATGCACGGCGCCTCTCTGCAGCCGCTTCAGCTCCTCGTGCTCACTCCGCCGTCGCTAGTTCTGCCTTTCGCGTCGTCGTGGGTGCCAAGTAGTGAATTCCCCATCTGGCAGAGATCCTTTCCACGTGCACAGCCACGAAGATATTTACTACTGCCGCCTATTGCACCAGTGGCGTAATGAATGCATCGATGGCGTAGTGGTTAGCGGGCTTGGCTTTGGAGGGGTTGGGCAGAGGTTCGAATCGTAATTTGTTTGCCGTTTTTTCGCCATTGCTTTGTAATGACAGCGGGATCGCGTAAAGAGCCAAGTGATACTCTCCCATTAAATAAAAAAAAATCGTTTCCCCCAGGAAAACTGCGTGCAACGGCATCTTGCTGCACATGCCCGAACGCAGAGGGCCTTATCGGCCTTACCTTTGACCAACAGAGACACTGATTAAAACATTTACGTACGCGACCTAAATATGTAACCGACTTTGAAAATTTGGCATCAGAAGTTTGTTTTGATTGATGTCGAGCACAAGTGAAGAAGATGCATGTATAGCATCCCGGCGGCGTGCTTCATCGACGTCATCGCTTCTGAACTCGCTGTGTCCACTAAAAAAAAAAACAGGAAGAAAAAAAAGAAACTGATTTCAAACTATTTAGCCAGTTTTAACATATATTGCTTTTAGTTTACATATATTATAAGTAGGCCTTATAAAGAGTGTAAATGAACAAGAAGTGAGAAAAAAAATGAAAGGAGGGAAAAACAGAACTATGAGCAACAATGCAACGCATTTTCACTGGAAATAAAATTATTAAGAAGAGATTGCGACAACTTATAATGCAAAATTAAACACCGAATTTCGGAGAATTGGAAGTTTACGAGAGATAAACTCCGACAAACGCCGAATTTCCTCCAAAAAAAAAAATGAACTCCAAAAAACATCCTCCGATTTTCAAGAAAAATGAACTGCGAAAACACGGAGCCCTAATTATCAGCTCATTCGGCTGTGTATCTTCACTACGTCATTATTCCACCTCTCGCTTTACCAGCTCAAATATCACTGCATGATTACATTTGAATTGTATAATGGCGCATAGTTGGCTTCTACAGCAGAGACAGTATTCATCTATCGTCTCTGTGACCGCGAATTTTAATTTTTCTTTTCTATTTATTTTATTTTCCTGTCTTGTTAGAGGGCACAGGACTTCGTCAAGGCGTTTTTAATTATATTTGCCTGTGTCCCGGATATGGCGTCATGTATAGGCATGTGTATGTGCGATGTCAAATAAATCTTGACCTCGGCTTTACTACGACTTGGTTAACCTCCCTGCCTTTTTCCTTCGTCTCTCCCTCTCTCGCGGTCAGCGTTCTTGGTAGGAAAACCAGCCAAGCTGCCACTACATACTCCCACTTGCAAGGAGTACAGTCGCAATAATAGGTAGTGTTGTACACTTCCACATGTATTACCGGAGTCATTGACCAGTCAAATTTAACAATGACGAGCTCAATCATATACAGACGCACCATGTGGATTATCAAATACTTTGTTCAATGATCAGAAGGAAATGTCTTCTTTTTTTTCTTTTCTAAATGCATGCCTTGCCTTAAGAAACCATATAGTTTCATAATCACACACCAGAGGGAAATATGGCGCTAGTGTCTATGGGAGGTGCAACGCATGACGCTTCAGCCAGCATGGGAATGATGGGTAGTATGTACTGTACATGGATTTGCCTAAGCTTCGTTCTTTCGACTCCGTGTGGCTCCGTGCGGCCTGCAGCGGCTTTGTCGCAGGCCGAAGTTCAGCGAAAGTTCTGTAGTCCCACTTCACCACCTTGACCCTTTAGACTCATCAATTCAGATCAGCTCGCGAGGTTCCCAACTAGCCATTCTTTGATCCGAAACAAAATCCAAAACACAACAACAGACAATGTCACAAGTGCGTTCGAAGCCGCAAGCACGAAGATATAGGCAAATCTATGTACCATCATTCCCATGGTGGCTGAACGATCGCAGCGCCACAGTTTCCTCCAGTAAATATCATAGGAAAATCCATGTAAGAAACCGCCTCAAGACAGGACATCAGCCCGGTCGAAAATCGCTTTCGTCATAAGCATGTTAATTAGGTGGGCAGCTATTTAGTGAAACGCAAGCTTTAAAAAGCCGCTGTGGTAGCTTATCCGCTAAGGTGTAGCACTGCTGAACTCGAGGAAGCCTGTTTGATTCCCGGTCATGGCGGCCACATTTCGATGGAGGTGAAATGGAAGGCTACCCGTGTGCCTAGTTATAGGTGCACGTCATGAAAGCCCAGGTGGTCAAAATTAATCCGTAGTCCTCCGAAATACGGCGTGCCTAATTATCATATCCTGGTTTTGGCAGGTGAAACCCCAGCAATTTTAATTTGTTTTAATGCTTAAATGTTTTATCGGTTCGGCGCTACGGTCCGACATAGACATTTGGCCGCAAGCTGTGCATTTACATTTTAAAAAATCGTCAAATTCAACGTAGCCGTGTCACATTAGCAGCATCGCACACAGTGGTGGGAACTCTAGGTCGTATACGGTTGGCCCCAGATTTTTGGCAGTATTTCTGCAGCTTTTGGAGGGAAGAAAAATTATTTCACAGATAGCCATGCTTTTGGTGATATTCAAGTCGTGTTATCTTTTACCGGCGGCGATCGCAATTGTTCAACTACTTTCTACAGCTTTAGGTATCCCAAACACGCTGTTTACCGGGGTACTCTTTTTTTACCGTTCTCTTGTCGACAAACTGGTTCAAGCCAAGTTCCTTGTTCGACCACTGTTGATGTCTTTGATAAGCCTGCGCAAAAGGGGTTTAGGATCTATAGTAATATCTGCTTTACTAAAGCGCTTGTGTCGCACTAGCACTTTATGGCGGGTTGTTGTGATGCCAAGAATTATTGTTTTTCTTTGTCACGCACTCACGCAAATCTTCCATGCCACGCGACAAGAAACTGACATAAAACTTGTTCATCCAGCAACAGTGAATACGAAAAGCTCCTGGAATGGCAGAGCTGCATTCTCTCGTTTATTCGCTCTTATTTCTTCGTGCTCGACCGTTCATCGCACGCACTGCGCTTTGACGTATAAGCTACGTGCCCGCCCGTACGCGCGTCACGCATTGTTTATGCACGAACGTCTCTTGATGTTGTGGCTTATGTCGCTTATAGATCCTTCCAGTGACGCAGAACGAGACCTCCTTCTGAGCGCCGCGATGTCTCAAGCCGGATTTGCTTCCGCTCCATTCGCCGTTATTCCTTGCGCTTACTGTCACTCCGTAAGTGCAAGAGCCATGAGCGCAGAAAGGGCGATTACTTTGATATTCATTGCCGCGGTTCGGCGACTACTACAGCTGCAAAGCAGATTGTCTTGAGCCCTTCGCCGACAGGCGCAGTGGGCGTGTCCGAAATTGTCGACGGCGGCTTATGCACTTCATGGTCCACTGCATGCACGCTATCACTTTAGCACGGTGGCGATGACGCAGCACCACCGTGATTCGGCTACTCGCGGGCGCTCTCCGCCTCAAGCCTTTAGATGGCGCACCGCTCAACGGACCGACGACCGAACATTTTCTGGCCGCTTAGGCGCGAGCAGTGTCAACACCTGAATATTCTTACACCGTGCACTTTAGTGATCCTTATAAGCGACGCACTCACCCCCTTTCTGGCTATGGTCGGGCGGCGCGGGTGAAAAGCGCACATTGCCTTCGGTAAACTCATTGTTGACATGCTTCGCGTTCGCGACATTGCCGTGTTTTTGACGTGCCTCGCGCGACTTGTTGCGTTAAACCAGCAAATTAACTTAACGCTACGGTAAAAGAAAGTAATAGGGCAATGCCAAAAGTCGATCCACGCCGAACGCTTAAAGCGCGTTCACATTATGGCAGGACTACGCTCAGTGGTGTGCGTGTGCGTGCGTGCGTGCCTGCGTTCGACATTCAATAAGAATTCGACCTGATCTCCTTCGCCGCTATTGTTTTCCAGCAAATTAAATACAAGTTGACTCTGGAACGGAAATACTGCAATAGATTAAAGTAATTTATTGCTCCTCTCCAGTGTTTCTTGAATGGAACGCTAAAGAGGAACCTTAGTTTATGGCGATACAATTTCCATCTATAGCTGTATTTTGTTAATTTCTAGGTAATGAATTGATTAGTGGAAAAGAAAGGAAGGTCAATTATTTGTTTTTACTTTCCGCTTTGGAATTCAAGCGTCTGCACTGAATTGTGTGACTTTACAACTTACGAAGCATTTTCTTTTTTCATAATTGGACAGTTGCAGATCGGTATATCTTCAAAATCTACCAAGTTCGGTATTTCGCTCTTTCGCAATACAGTGCACTGGACCTCTGGCAATAAAAAAATTTTAGGTAGGCTTCATCATCGGTTGTCAAAGCTCGCGGCGTCAGGACATGTTGGCGTAGGGCGTAAGACATCTGGCATTTAGTTTTTTTTTGCCTTTTCTTGAAAACAAATCCTGTACCACGACGGTGTGAATGGCTTTTTCGGTATCGCAAAAGAGCAATTTACAACTGAAGATAATATTTTTTTTTTCCTGTTTAGCGCAATTTTGAGGAGTGGCATTCTCTCACATGTGGCCACGAACTGTACTCACACGCAAGTGATCTAGTATTAGCAGTCGTAAACCGCATCACCGGGGTGGTGCACGAACGGGGTAAGCTTCAGGAGTCACCCAGCAGAGGTAAGAAAGAGAATATACAGCGAACTGCCAGGACATGGACCAGAATATCGAGATCTATAATCAGGAATCTTATACGTAATAGCGTTCCGTCGTTGGTCGCCATTCGGGCACCTGCCACTTATGATAGCGATTATCGTAATTGGCCCGCTGTAATAGCCAATCATAAATGTCACTAACAGCAAAAAAGTTAATACCAGCATTTGCTTCTTGACATCTTGCGTAGGTGGGAGAGGGAGGGAGGTTATAACAAGAAAATACAATGCAAATGGACGAATAAACAACTCACGTTTGCACGCAAGAAAGTTGCTGCTTAACGGACAAGCGCTATCATAAAAATCGAGAATCGCGCAGTTCGGAAAATGGAGCCTACTCAAACAAATCGTAGAGGATGCCGCGGGGTAATTAAACGTCACCGCCTCCATAACGAGCACACGATCTTCTGGTGCCCGGCACACCAAGGGTTGTAGGGAAATGAGAGGGCGGACGCCGCGGCTCGCGCACAAACTTTCCGAGCAGCGGCTCTGGCCACCTCAGCAGACTTTCAAATCTCAACGCCTTACGAAAATTGCAACCATACAATCGCAAAAGACCTGCTTGCCCATAAGCGTTTTACCCGACAAGCTAGTATACGGCCCTCGCCACAAACACCTAACAGGAGAGGAGGCCATCAATTGAAGAAGAATTCTTCTCCATCAATTGGAGAAAAATTCACCGACGTGCTATCGAGGTTCCTGCCCCTGGTGCGGAGGGAGTCCTGCGCTACATCACATTACCTGGGGCTGCTTAAAGCATCCCCTACACCTGAAACACACAGAAATGACACCAGCGCACACGTTGGAGAAGTGGGAGGCGCGACTGTCCCGTTCTGACCCGGCCGACCAGCAAGCGCTGATCGACCAGGTAGAACGCGCGGCTAAGGCCAGTGGGTCCCTCGACTAGAGCTCCTTCCTTTAAAATAACTTGTGTTCAATTCAAAGTTGTTCTGTTCTATTCTGTTTCTCTTCGTAAAGGACTGTGCATATCATTGCGAAACGTCTTTACGGGGCTCATTGATAGAAATCTAACGTTTGCCTTGTGTAATGGGGATTTCACGCGCGAAGGGCATAAATTAGAGTAGTATCGGGTGCATTTCGTGCTGTTCAACTAATTAATATTAGACTTACGCTAACTTTTTGCGCCATGAAACTGTCAGCTTGCCTTGATTGTATACTTCCAAGCAAACGTCTTCGGCCAATTTTGTTTCCCGTTGGCAGGAGCGAACTATTGAAAAATGGCGGAGTCAGAAAACATGGTTCAGTATGGTAGACTTCTTGGATGAATGTAGTTAATCTGTTTAGCTTGCGACGTGAGCCGAGGTTGCGAGGCATTCGAACTACAAACGTCATTGTCTAGCATTCTAATAAACGCCCCTTCTCAAGCCCTTATATCTAGACAAGTACGTTGGTATCAACTATTACTGAAGTTACGCATTATGAATCTGTAATATAAGCGTATATTATTACATGCATACAATGAAAAGCAGTGCATGATTGGTTTGAGCACCAAAAAGAGTTTCACATCTTACTCGTGAGGTCAAAATAAGATAAAAGCGGGCCATAAGACTCACAGGGTCCCTTATGCATCCGCCTAAGATGACTCGAAGGCGAAAGCCGTCGTCTTCTTTTTATTCTCAGTCGATGTGCTGATCCTATCCCGCCCCCCTCCGACAGCTTTCTGCACCTAACGGGGTTTTTGCACAGCGTCCAGAATCGGAGGCATTGCAAGCTTTCTGCATCTCACCTGGTTTGGCACTGCCTCCGTGATCGGCCCGCCTTAGACAAAGCGACGGTGTCATGTGGTGATATCATTGTGTGACGTCATGTTATTGAACGTCACAGGGACGTCATTATGAAGTCACAAAATTCGGCGATCTGTGACGCCACGATGACGTCATATAACGATATCCTCACGCGATGGTGATTCTTTGCATCACTCGTGTTGACGCCGCCGACGCCGACGGTAAATTTTCGCGTTTGATGAGACATCTAAGGTTTTCGTATTGATAAGGACACGTGGATCGCCCTCGCTAGCACCCACGGAACGCGATATTTAAAGGCAGCTGTGAACGTATACAGCCTACATGCACATCGAAAAAACAAGCCTGGCCTGAGCGATCTGTCTCCCTTTTTGCTTTTTTTTTCTTCAATTAACAAGAAGCGTAGTGACGATGCAGGCGTGTCAGGATGTTGATTCAGCGCCGCGCGTACGTCCGTATCAGCGTAAGCAGTGGATAGGAAGGGGCTGCGGAGCTCTCACCGCATGGAGCCTGTATTTACCTTTAACTTATCGTTTGCCAGCGAGTCTGGCATGACCTGCCTGTCATTGCGGCACGACGCAGCCATGACACGCATCGTCGGCCTGTCTCGGCTGCAACCGTAGGAGCCATCCTCCTGTTGTCACTACTTATGCTGTACCGGAAATGGAGAATTAAGCGTCGAAGCGCCGTGCATGCGTTGGCATGTCGTGCCAACGTACCGGCATTCCACTATCAAGCTGCGCTTATTTCTTACTTTCCTTACAGTCAACATTATCGTGAATAAAGTGGACACCGAACCAACCTCCGAATAATGAAGAGACAGAAGAAAGATAAGGGGCTCATCCTTCTTTCTTCTGGTGGTGGTTCGGCGTCTACCGTATTCACTAATTCGGCAACTGGTCCAGCAGCGAGTTCTGCCGAGTCAACATTAATCACGACCTTTCAACTCTCAGAACTAACTTCTGAAGGGGGCGGTCGTGCTTTATCGCGAAAAGCTTCCACTCAACTCCGACGGCAGAAGAATGAAACGCTGAGAGGAAATTTATTTGTTGACCCGCTTACTTATTTACACCCCTTGGCTGAAGGCGTTAGAAAGGGCAGGAAAAAAAAATTTCAAGAATAGTAAGTAGAACAAAATGCAGTGGGCAATGGTAACAATTAACAGGCTGGTGCCTGTATAATTCTGGATAGTTACTGGAGAAAACGTTGCCAATCATCGAAGTAATGTAACTATACTGCGTGCAAAATAAACGGTTTGTTTTCGTCACGTTGATAAACAGATGTGTTTGTTCGACAGACTCGTGCTTTCTTTGTTTGGATGCTAGAAAACAGGCAAGGATGATAAAACTACATCTTTAAAAAAACTTAAGGAAAGGATTTTTTTTTATTCTATTCACCACGCCCCTTCAGGAAGTGCTACGTAGGAACATATTGAGCGTATAAAATACATCCATTCTAATGCAAACAATATCTGAATTTGCGCAATGGGAAGTAGATTACAAGGCGCCAAGGATTTGTCAGTATCTGGAAAATAAAATGCATGAGGAATCAACTTTATTTAAGTATATGGAGCAGTCCTCAGGGTGGCTCCACGTGGGCAGCGACCCTTTCGGCGCAGGCAGCAATAGCGAGCTGTCTTTCCCTAACGGGAATTTTAATTTGCTCCTCGAAAATGCAGCTTGTATCTGTGTCGTGAATACTATCATATGACGCCATATCTGCGTGTTGCAGTTTTTTTTTTTTTCAACACAGCAATAGGGTATTTCAAAACATTCTCTTTTTTTCTTTCATATATTAGAACGCGCTAGGATGGGTGCGACGCCTTCCAACGGAAGCATTTCCACTGAAGTTCTAAAAAAAATTGGCCGCGTATCTGCGTGCTCCGCTGCAAATGCCGTCAAAAGGCGATAGAGGAGGCGCTGCATGAGATACGGACGCCATCTGGCAATACGCCGGGAAACATGAGCTTGTGCAAAGGGTTTCCTTCCTCCGTGGCAGAGGGCGTTCGTCGGCGCGCATAGCATGGCATTTTCATCGAAGCCGCATTTTCAGCGCAGCTTAAGAAACTACGGTCTTTAGAATTACGTATCTATGTATTTTCTATTAAAGGAA
This sequence comes from Rhipicephalus sanguineus, assembly GCF_013339695.2. NCBI lineage: Eukaryota > Metazoa > Arthropoda > Arachnida > Ixodida > Ixodidae > Rhipicephalus > Rhipicephalus sanguineus. The sequence goes on from NC_051176.1 coordinate 156,864,322, forward strand.
CACACCACCTAATACTTACCTAGTGATGTTGCGCCTCAGATATTCGTAATATTTACTTTTTGATCGACAACGTTCACAAGCATGATAAGCCGTACCAGTTCAAGATGGGTGGGCGGTAAGCAAGTGGTTCAACTTTGGTCGGGTGGCTGAATCGGGTGACAGACAGACAAACAGAAAGACAGACAGACAGACAGACCAAAATTTCTGCGTTTAAGATCCCCAAGAAAGAATATCGTCTTTAAAAGAGAAAGAAGTAACACTAAAACAAATAAAACGCTGCGTTAATTTCTCTCTTCCTTCTCCATCTCTTCAGAGGATGCACTAAATTGGAATTATCTTCCTTTTAAATGTTTACACGGCATTGTTTTCAGACAATACGGCGAGTAAACTCGCCTTCGAACTTCGGCAGCAAAAAAAAAAAAAGAAAGAAGAAGAAGAAAAGCACGACCGAACCGCCGTGCCTGGCTTATGGAGTCTTGCATTGTTTCGTTAAAATCCTTTTAGTCAGAAAGGGCCTACTGACTTACTTGTGCCTGGCCCAGAAAGAATACAAAAGCAAGGCCGTACGGCGCTCCACATTTAACGTCAATAGAAGGTTGCCAGATGGCAGCGACAGGCGCCGCGCGCTCCGATTGAATTTCGGCACTGCGTCGCCTGGCCGATACGTAGTACCTGCGTAACTTTCGTGTCTTCGATGCGTAACAATGCTCGGGAACTTCGTCTGATAAACACCGCCCCTGTGCCACTGTCGTGGTAAAAGTAATTCTCTAAAGAAGAACTCCTGCGCGCTCTTGGAATGTGGTAGATTTTAGAACTTTGATCACAAAAAAAAAAGTGTTTTTTTTGGGGGTGGTGGGGGGGATCCAGTGGAAAGAATATTTCAGATCTATCCCTTGATTATTCACTGCACTTTTCTAGTACAAGAGGCCATAAAAGGGGATAAATATGAAACAAATTTGTTAATACCAATGAAAATTGATACTACAATTAAATGATAACCGATTGGCTAATTAGTTGATACTGAAAACCCGGGTTTTCTCCGGGTTTTCTCTGAGGAGAAAATGCGGAAAAAACGCAGCACCTCCGCCAGTGATGTAACGTGTAGCCTAAACACAAGTCTATTACTTGAGTGCAACCAGAACCTCGACGTCTTCATCTTCATCTTCAGTGAAGCCATGTTGCGGCGGCTCCTCCGTATCAATATTTTTACGGAAGTCTATCTTAGATGGTTTCACTATGAAAGGTTGGTAACTACGCCAGGAAATGAAGTCCTAACTTCAAATTCTTAAGTTTTCATCGCACCGAAGCCCTAGCGCCGGCAAGTCATTGTGACGTCATGCATCACAATTAATTTTCTCGTATATCTTTCTCCTGTATGCTTTTTTTCTTGAATCTATATATATTTCAAGTTTTGGTTCTGACACAGTAAAGGTTAGCGACTCTTACTCAGTCCATTGTCTGACTTTCCTTGAATTAATTTGCTTAGGCCATCCTTGACTGCTCAGGCGGGCCACATAATTATCTAAAAAGTACTGCTCTCACTCACAGCACTTTATGAAACCCACACGTATAATATTGCCCATCTATGACCTTCATTACACCTTCTATCGACAGTTTCCAACGGGCGGCACTATTTTTGTCCTTCGAATAGGCGGAGCGATCACATCCTGAAAAATGTGTGTGTGTGTGTGTGTGTGTGTGTGTGTGTGTGTGTGTGTGTGTGTGTGTGTGTGTGTGTGTGTGTGTGTGTGTGTGTGTGTGTGTGTGTGTGTGTGTGTGTGTGTGCGTGTGTGTGTGTGTGTGTGTGTGTGTGTGTGTGTGTGTGTGCGCGTGCGTGTGTGTGTGTGTGTGTGTGTGTGTGTGTGTGTGTGTGTGTGTGAAGGCGCGCGTTCTCTTGCCCTTGCGAGCTTGCGTGCGCAATACAGCACACTGCCAACTGACTTCCCAAGTTTCTAACTTCATGGAATACACCAGGAGACAGACGCGGCGGTGTAAACTTAGGCGCAACACCTGCAGGTCATACATTCGAAACTGAGGAACGCATAAACAGCGCGCCCAAATGGCCACTCAAGCCTGGACACTCTGCTATACTGAATCCCCCGACGACACAGACATATAAAGCACTGAAATAAAGCAAGCGAGTGACGCTTTTCTTCATGTTCTTGTAGGCAATGAAAGATTCACGAGAAAACCCATAAACTTCCAAGTCACTCCAGCGTCGTACAGAACGGAAAGATAGTATGACAGCCGTCTTAGTGTGCTGTCACAGAAGCAGGCTGCCTGTTCGCATTAAAGAAGAAAAATGTTCACGACAGGCTCTCGCTCTTAAGATCGGCTGCGGCCTTTAGGTGCGTTCACGGATCGACTGCCGGCAGGGACTATCGTTTTTTTCGTCCTGCCACGCGCCTTAGAATATTAAGAGAGCGTCTCCTATATGTAAGTACAGTCCACCTTTGCAGCCATTTTTATCGACTTTCTCTTGCCTGTCTGGAATGTCAGCCACATGACACGTTGCGTCGCTTGAGACGTAAACGAATAAAGGTTCTTACCGGACTTATTACACTTCAAAGGCTTGCTAGTATGCATTCATGTATGTACCCGTGCACTGTAGCGGGCACAGAAGAACGTGTCACGGAATACTGCATTAAGCAATGTACAGGCCAAGTGAATCTCGACGCCTCTTCGCGTCTCTTCGTTCCTTTATAATCGTTTTGCGTATTACAGGCAGGGGTAGTTCACTGTCTGGCGACTCATTGCCCACACAGCTCCTATGTGCGTAGTACGCTGTTTCAAACGATTTCAGTCACCTCTACTTTAAAATTTTCCAGAATTTTCTTGCGTGTCCGAACAGTGTTATGGGTATTTTGAAATGTCTGGTCTGAATCAAATAGCTGTCCGCTATGCACCAGCAAGAAATTTCAGTTAGTTCACAAAGAACAATAGACCCAAAGAAAAATAGACCAGGAGGAAACCTACGCGCACTCTTGACGTAATAAGTGCGACAAAAGCCAAAGTGCGGACGTCCTCCGGCTTCAATATCCATGCATGCGGCGCGACGGAACACGGCCACACGTCGGGGCGATGCCCCGCGGGTCCTTTGCGCCATCTCGCGGGTGATAATCAAGCCGCTGAAGAACCTCGAGATGTCGTACTACCAACGCTAAATGGTGCTTATACACATAGCTCGCCCTTAGTGTGCTGCAGGATGTGTGCGTGGTGGCTGAGCGGCTAAGCGCATCGCGCGTCGGAACGTGGGGGTCGCACGTTCGAATCCCCGGTCCAACACGAACAGAAGGATTCTTCTTTATTTGCATCTACCTCGAATTTTCGCTCACGAACAACGCTGTTTTTTCGCTCACAACCAAAGATGCCGCCGCCGACACCGACACCGGAGTTTTTGCGAAACCAGCTCTTTAACGCTATCGCGTTAAAAAGTTGGAGCCCATCCACTCTTTGAAGGTGGATCGCCAGCAGTGCTGACGGGCGCATTGACGTCTCTCTTGTCGGTGGCGTTCTTTATATGCGTGGTCTAGCCATACTTGCTACGCACCAGTAGAATAGCGAGAGACTTTTTTCGGGGGGGGGGGGGGGGGGGGGCTCAATTACCCTGTATGCTGTATGCATGCTCGTGCGTGTGTTTGTATGTGTCCGTGTATATATACATATACAAAAGTGAAAAACCCGCCACGGTGGTCTAGTGGTTAAGGTGCTCGACTACTGACCCACAGTTCGCGGGATCGAATCCCGGCCACGGCGGCGCATTTTCGATAAAGGTGAAAATGCTTGAGGCCCGTGTACTTAGATTTAGGTGCACGTTAAAGAACCCCAGGTTGTCAAAATTACCGGAGCCTTCCACTACGGCGTCTCTCATAATCATATTGTGGTTTTGGAACGTTAAACCCCATCAATTATTATTATTACAAAAGTGAAAAACCCATATTTGCCACCCACGACCGGACCAATGCAGAGCCTAGGCTCGATTGACGTGGCGAAACACGCACGAAGCGCGCAGCGTACTGAATGAAGCTTTCTACATCTCACATCTGCACCTCGCTGCCGCCAGTATCGGCTTACCTTTGAACAATCGACTATGTCAATTGATGACGTCATCATCACCGTCATCATCAGCCTGACTACGTCCACTGCAGGGCAAAGGTCTCTCCCATGTTCCGCCAATCAACGCGGTCCTGTGCTTGCTGCTGCCACGCAAACTTCTTATACCGGCAAACTTCTTTATCTCATCTGCCCACCTAACTTTCTGTCTCACCCTAGCGCGTTTACCTTCTCTTGGAATCTAGTCCATGACTCTTAATGACCAGCGGTTATATTGTCTACGCGCTACATGCCCTGCCTATGTACAGCCGCGATCATAAGTTTGGAGACCACGCGATCGCGTGGCAGTGTGCATGCGCGCGCCATCTTACTGCTGGTTGCCTGCAGTCGAGAGTCTCACAGTGCGCATGCGCGGTCATTCTATCTCGCCGGCCTGCTTGCTCGCCTGCAGCACGCCGGCGCGTGGGCGGATTATCGGAATTAGCGATCGCTGCCGCCAGTAATGCTGACGGCACAGCAGCCACGGCCCAAACTCGGCCCTGTCGCGATAAATGGCACTGCCTCGTAGCAACGGTGGTTGAGACGTCTGCCGAGAAGGCAACATTTCGTCACGCTTATAAAAGCGAGTGCTTTATATTTGTTATATGCGCACCCTCCGACATAGAGTTTCCTAAAATGACCTAGAGGGAACTCTGGCGCTGCGATCGTTCAGCCACCATGGGAATGATGGGTAGTACACGGATTTGCCTAGTCTTCGTGCTTGTGGGCTTCGAACGCACTTGTGGCTTTGTTTATTGCTATGTTTTGGTTTTCTTTTCGGATAAAAGAATGGATCGTTGTGAACTTCGTGACCAGATTTGAATCGGTGAGCCTAAAGAAGTTAAAGTGGTGAAGTGAAACTGCTGATTTTTGCTAGACTTCGTTTTGCGACAAAGCGGATGCAGGCGACGCGGAGCCAAACGGAGCCAAAAGAACGAAGTTTAGACAAATCCGTGTACTACCCATGATTCCCATGCTGGCTGAAGCGTGATGCATTGCAGCTCCCATAGACACTAGCGCCAGAGTTCCCTCTAGTAAGTATTGTAGGAAACTCTATGCCCTCCGAGACCTCATTGCAGATCTGGCACTGTGGTAGGCCCTCGAGAAATAACTACTGTTCGCTTTCTTTCCTCGACCGGCACTCGACTGCAGACTCTCGACTGCAGGCAACGAGCCGTTAGATGGCGCGCGCATGCACACTGCCAGGCGATCGCGTAATCTCCAAACTTATGATCGCGACTGTACATTTCTTCTTCTTGATTTCGTCTGTAAGATGTCCTTAACACCCGTTTGTCCTTGACCCACTCTGCTCTCTCTTGTCCCTTAAAGGCCAACTCCGGCGATTTTTCGAGGTCGATGGATCTCAATGACACTCGCTGGGTACGTTCCTTTGCACGTTTCCGTCATTTATGCCAAATTACAGGCTTGAGAAATGCGCAGATTGTTTGCAAATGAATTTTAAAGATTGGCTGCAAACGCCCTCCTGGCTTCCCACAATTATTGGCAACATTGCGTCTGTGACGTGAGTATTGGGGAGGCGGCGGAAGTGACGCAGACGAGGGCACCGCTAACTTCGGCGCTTCGGCTGCTACAGCGAGCGTCTGCTGTGCACAAGGCGACAGACAGCGTTGGTTTGGCCGGCGCTTCGCTGGTCGTCCCGGCTGTCACAGTTTTCATACTCCGCGCCGGCGTGACTGGCATGCCTTGCACGACTTCCGGTTCGTTCGTAACAACATCTACGTCATACGTAGACAGTACACTCGTTTGGGTTTCGGTTTCGGTGTTGCGCTTTTTTGCTTATTTAAAATTATTCTCCAATTTGCCGAGTATTTCTGCTATCAGGTCCGTAAGAGGAGCGTCTCAGGAACATAAAAGCACCATTACTTTGATATGGCCAAAAAATCGCCGGAGTTGGCCTTTAAGGTTACACCTATCATTTTCCTTTCCATTTCTCGCTGCGTCTTCCTCAATTTAAGTTGAACCTTCCTTGTAAGGTTTCGCTCTGTAGGTAAGTAGCGGTAAGGTGCAGCTGTTATATACCTTCCTCTTGAGGGATAGTGGTAAACTACCATTAATGATTTGAGAATGCTTGCCGAGTGTGCTCCATCCCATTCTTATTCTTCTAGTTACTTCAGTCTCTTGGTTCGGCTCCGCGAACCATGAGCTAAGTAGACATACCTGTCCTAAGTAGACGCCCCATGACGTCATCATGTGACGTTATGTAGTGACATCATCGTGTAACGCTGAGATGACGTCATGATGAAATCACCAGCTTTGGTGAGCTTGTGACGTCATGATGAAATCACCAGCTTTGGTGAGCTGTGACGTCATTATGACGTCACATGATGCCGCCACAATGTGGCGCCATCGCTCGCTCGGAAGGTGTCACTCGGGTACTTTTCCCACGCGGACGCACGTCGAACATTTTTGTACGAGGACAGTCGCCTCAAAATCAAGGACGTGTGCCATTTACAGCTCCGCTGTGAAATAATTTATCTCGAACCACCCTTTCATTTCGCCGCTTTGTCTGTAGTTTTAATTCTACCTTTGTTCGTGTTTTTTGTGCGCTGTAAGTAAGCCGTGATCATTAATTGCCCAACGTCGCGAAGTGTCGCTTCCGTGAAACCCTGGTCTTGAACGAGCGCTCAGCGAACGTCCGCCCGCAGAGAGAGAGAGAGGAGAGAGAGAGAGAGAGATAAGTGTAACGAGGAAAGGCATGGATGTTAAGGGGAACGTAAATATCCGGTTTGCTACCCTGCACTGGGGAAAGGGTAAGGGGAGGTCTCAGTACGGGCTGGTTGGTAAGGGGAGACAGAGAAGTAAGAAAGAGAAGAATGAGAGAGGGAAGGAGATAAGTAGAAACACACACAAACGGGAATCTCATAATCGTTTAACAAGGAGGGTCACTCGCAAAAACTTCAGCAGCGCCTTCATCGCTTTCTGTTGTGAAGCTCGAGCTTTCCGGCATTCCTAGATGGATTGCCCTTATACATATATATGACACCACGACAATGATGAGGGTGAGCGCAAGGCGGCGGACTAGGAATCCGTATAGCGATTGCGTTGAAGTGCGAGCACTGGAGCGGAGAGAAATTGTGAAATAACTCTCTGCAGGGCCGCAGGGCGTTTGGCAAGTTTTGTTTGATTGGAGAGACGGCCCACATGGCGCTCACCAGCCAATCAATGAATAGCGTCAGGCACGTGAAAAGAAAATGCTGGGCTGTCATTCTTTGCTTTAGCTTTGCTATGACGTCAAGCGTTGAGCGGAACAATGGGCAGCGATTCTCGCATGCTATGCAGGAAGTAAAACCCGTGACTGCTTCTCGCCTTTGGCGAAGGGGCAAACGAAATCGCAAGGGTCGGCGTGATCTCGGCGTGCGACGCTATTTGATTTTCGAGACTATCGCCTCAAGGAGATTTCCCCGCGGGCCTCGTGTCCAAACTAAGGCACGTGGCCAAACCGCCACTTGCTCCTCCGTGCCGCTTGCGTGTGTTGTTGGTACTAGTGTCGGGTACTTGGGTGCGCTTGCAAAACAATAGAGGCAACTGTGTGGAAGATGATGCAACCATACGCATAAAAATAATAAGGCGATGTCAAGGATTGAAACTCGACAAGTAGCAAAATGCGAAGACGCAGCGAAAGCGCATTGTCGTTCTTGTATGATCTTTCCTTTCTTTTTTTCTTTCTTTTTCTTTTTTTTATTGCGAGGAAACGAAAACACGCCGCTTTCAAGCGTTCGTGCGTCCCTCTTGACGCTGTCTTCTTCGACTGCGACGGCAGAAAAGAGCCCTCCAGTCAGAAAGCCGGCGTTTTGTCTGCTTACTTGTTTTCCTCTTCGCGAGGAATCCCAGACACTCGCTTTTTTTTTTTCGTTGACCCACTTTGCGCAATAGGAGTAATTGTCGTGTGCGTGCCATGTTAGAACAGGCGTCCGTACATTCATTGCAATATTACGAGCAGCTTTCAAGCACATAACACGCTTTAAGTTATCGAAGGAGCCTTTATTTGTGCCTGAAAGATATACAGAATATTAGCTTAATGAATAGTTTAGATCATGGTGGTATTAGTTTTCGAACCTCACCTATGTTCACCTCTGCCACACCTCACACCTAATAAATAATGTATCTAAGTATACAATAATGAGTAATTACGTGATTTACTGTAGTTATCGTGATTCGTCGCTTGCGAATGTTTTCCAACAATTGCTTTATTGCGCGCGAGCATTCTTTTTGAGAGCACAGTGTTCGCCCACAGCTTCAGAATGTAGCGAAAACAAACGCCAGTTTTTTTTTTGTTTCTTTGTTTGTTTGTTTTTCCCCGGATGTGCTGTTACGTCTCATGTGCACGTAAACTCTTAAGACATGCCGTGGACTTAAGATTAATTTTCAAGGCATAAGCCTATTTGGCGCCCACATGTATTATTCAAGCGTCCGACAATCTTTAACACTCCTTTTCCGCTAAGGGAAAAGATAAACTGTGCGGAAGCGCGGCTGGCGCATGTTTCTCTTCGCTTTCGGCGAAGTTCGTTAACGTCACATTGAATGAGACGTATACAGTAACTTCATACAGCAGGCCGAGCTGCAGCTACATATGGCGTGGTTACGAAAACTCGACCCATCGAGGAAGCTGCAAGTTCCATCGCACCTCTCTCGGCGTGACGCAACTTTACTGTGCTGCCTGTGGTTACAAGCGGCTTTCACGAAAGGATACTCCTTTCGCATACGAATGACAGACGCCTACAGATGTGACTCATGCAACAGTGGCGAGAAGATAGAACATCTGCTGTGTTTTTGTGATCGCTTTGTGAGTGAACGCGACGCTCTTCGCGCTGCGCTGAAGAAACTAGACTGCAGCAGAGAGTTTTCTGAAGAGAAGATCCTTGGATCGTGGCCCTACGCGTCGCAGGCCCGTAAAGCGATGCATGCTTTGATGCTCTTCTTAAGACCAACCGGGTTAGGGGATCGCTCGTAGGCGTGCAGTGGACAGGCGCACAATGTACACCGACAGTGTTTTCTTCCCTCTTCTTTCTATCTCTTAATCCCTTCCCCCCAGTGTAGGGTAGCAAACTGGACGCGCGTCTGGTTGACCTCCCTGCCTTTCATTCCTTTTCCTCCTCCTCCTCCTAATCCAGTGCGTTTAAAATTAAAGGCACACTGAAGAGAAAAACTATTCTTCTCGTATTAGCAAATTGGAATTTCACAATACCGAAAGTACCACCCTTGACTAGAGAAGATGCTTGGTAACCGAGGAAGCGCGCAAGAAGAAAATACAGGTGGCGACGCCACGTTAAAGTTCGCCGTGACGTCATAGGCTTTGACGACATCTGCTAGGGCCTACGTAATCGTTCGTCGCTAAAAATGATTTAGATTGGGCTCTAAGGGACACTGTCTTAACATATAGAGGGGAGCGATGGGGAAACAAAGAGGAAAGGGAGGTTAACCAAGCACTGGCTCGGTTGGCTACCCTATACACGTGGGGTGGGGGAAAGGAGGAATAACAGAAAGGATAGAGGTGAAAGAACAAGAGGAAAAAGAAATGAACAGTTAGTGTGAACACACACATCCCGAACTCGCGCAGTAAGTTCCCGGACAGACCGTTTCAGAAAATTTCATTGAACCAATGAGGCCCAAATTCACAAAAAGACTTTAAAATTCGTGACGTCACACTGACGTTAACGTTCTGAAGGTTCGGCGCGAAATTCAAGCATGCAACCTTGGCCTTCATTTCCTTTTCTAATAACTAACCTTTCATGGCGATATTAATGACAATACAGTTCTGAAAGGATAATTATCTGTCTAAATTGATTTAGTGTTTCACTTTAGTGTCCTTTTAAAGCACTCCCTCGGTGAGTATATCGCAGTCTTCACCGCTTTTTCACGTTAAACCGGCTTACACACACACACACACACTCATATATATATATATATATATATATATATATATATAGATATATATATATATATATATATATATATATATATATATATATATATATATATTAATATATATATATATATTACAATAAGTATTCACTGGACTTTTCTTTGACAAACAATTTCTGCCTCATAATGTCTTGTCAATACATCGATCGCGATTTTGGCACGGAATACGCATACGCCAGAATTTTATTTAGTTGGCACGGGCCGCGATGTCCTCGCTGAATGAGATCTCATATATGCGCACCATGAGTGCGGAGTTTCTGGGCACCCTATTCGGATATGTTAAAGTCGCGCCTGTGCATGCCTTTCAATTCTTGGGGGAAATGGGCTGAGCAAACATATAAACGCCGCAACTCTGCATCTGTGTACATAGAAGGACTTCGCTCGACTCGGCCATGGCGGAGGGCTCAGTGAGCGTTAATTAAAACAGTATGCAGCGACATAACATGCCGGCGCACCGCTACTTCCGGGCCCTTATTTACAAAAACTTGTGCATGTAGAAATCCAGTTTTTGTTTTGAGTGTCAGGAACTCAGTTTGTAGAATGCAAAGGACAGGGCCCGCATTAAGAGAACGTATTATTCCCGCCAGCATTCTTTGCGGCGAAATGAAAGTGCGAACTAAAAAAATATTGCAACGGTGGGGCTAAAATTCAATACTTCTTTTTTTGTCTCAATGAAAACGAGAAGTTCTTGGATGAAAATATTAAAATATTAAAGTTATTATTAAAGTTCTTAATGGTCTGAATTGCATTGGCTTTTCGGCGTATTTTTACATGCACCATATTAGTGTGTTACCAATATCTAAACATAGGGCAAAATGGAGTTTTTGCGAAATGCAGGCTTTTATTTTGAAAAGGCCTGAGCGCATCGCAGGGGCTCGAATAAACTTTTGCAAAATAGCAAGTTTTAAGGACATTTATGCAAAAATAATTCCACGTTTTCTTCCGGGACTGCCTTTGGAAAAGATTTCCTTGAAAAGCGATAATTTTATCATTTTTTCCTCGCTGTGTATAAGGCTAAGACACCGTAGAAGTATTTTGTGAAAATGTTTTTTAATGAAACCAAGATGTTTATGCAGCGCTAAAACGCAAATACATAAAGAACAGATGAAATCGTTGATTTATGGCACTCCGTTTTCCGCCGTTTAGCGAAACTGAAATTGCCTTCCCGTGCCCAAAATCTTTCTTCCACTCAAAATAGCGAAAGTGCGGCCGATCTAATACACGTGTTTTTGGTAATTTTTTATTGATAGTAGATATTGGTCGAGCGCCACGGTTGGGAAAGTTGGCGGAAAACGACCGAATTTACAGTGTGCCGTGGCTTTCTCGCTGTCAACTCCTGCTGACTGCCATGTCTGCATTCTGCACTTGTAAAAATCGAACACCGCCGTAAATCCTGCGGCCATCGTTTATCGCCTAAGAAACAGATTGAACAACTGGCCATTTAGCGAGCGAGCAAATACGACGCACGGTCTCATGGACTATGTCGTTGTCTGTCTTGTACGGCGCATCATTCGCGCTGTTCTCAAGTTGTGGCAATAAACCAACCAGCCCAGCTTCGTATAACCTTCACAACGAGTCTGGTGGATTGGTTGCTTTTTCGGGAGCTTTTTAAGCAAGACCACGTTTGAGGTCACGTAGAATTACCCTTGCTATCTTGAGAGATTCGTTTCAAGAAAGTCGCTGCACACGAGGCAAAAGGTGGCTCATCTCCTTGAATAGAGTGAAATTGCCGCCCGGATGTCCCCTGTCCCAAAGCACTCGTGAACTTTTTTTTTTTTTTTCTCTGTGGAAATTTTTTTTCAACGTCTGCTGCAGCAGGGCGTTTGCCTGGACAGCGCTTGCAGCACGCTACAGGCGCCAGTGCCGCAGTCTGTACACCTCACTGCCACAGCTCACGAAGTGTTAATAGTAATTGCTGGGGTTTTACATACCAAAACCACGAGTTGATTAGGAGGGACGCCGAGGGCTCCGGAAATTTCGACCACCTGTGGTTCTTTAACCTGCCCCTAAGTCTAAGTATGCACGGGCCACCAGCATTTCGCCTCCATCGAAATGAGGACGCCGCGACCGGGATTTGATCCCGGGACCTTCGGTTCAGTAGTCGAGCACCGTAACCGCTAGACTACCATGGCGAGTGCTCACGAAGTGGGTGGGACATACTAGCAATCAAATTGTCCGTGTGTGCCAAGCATGTGACGTCATTGCCACGGAAAAGGCAAGGCTGAGTTTTGCGTCTTAAAGTACAGAATTAGGACAAGTTGGGGCTTCATACTTACGAAAATAACGCGATAAACGCGGAGGCTATATAGTCGTGTCGTGTTCTTCGTCCCATCTGAACATCCCGCTATTATTCGTCAGCACTGTGCAATGTGCAGGGCGTTATGGCGTTACAGAGACTATCGCGATACTTCTGCGCCCAAATGTGCTCACCTTGCGGTTGATGTACAATTTCACGGAAATAGATGGCAAAAAAAAATATCGGGCGTGCAAATCCTATGATATTGAGCACAGTTTCGATATGCACCCTTGAAGAAGGGTAATGGCATCCTGTAATCCTGAGAGCTGTTATTTTTCTTTTTTATCGAAACGCGAGCGATCTGGTATTTCCTTAAAACAGTTTGCTGAATAAGAGTAAACCGCTCGTGCAGTCTTTGCGACGAAGCGTGTTGCTCCCCTGGGTCAACGGAATGAGAGTGCTGGCTTGTCTTAATAAAGCGGTCTTATTAATGCCCTGCGAGACAAAGTAGAAGAAAAGGCAAGAAAGCGGATCAAAATTTAAGCTATACAATATTCACTCATGTTCTCGTGGAAAAGAGAGAAATATAGGTTAGAAAAAAAAAGAAGATAAGAAAGAGGTCTCAAGCTTAAACACGCTCGCTGCAGAGAAATGTTTGCAGACAATCGCAGGTGGTCGTATATCGGAGTCACCTGAATTTCCTATTCTGAACCAGGCTGTCCGGGGCACTTTTGTTCTGTTCATCTAACTTTTATCTCCTAACGCCTTGCACCATCACAAAAGCTCTCCGGCAGCGCAGAAATGGCGCCTTTTATTGCGGCGATATCAATTGCGATGCCGACACTCCAGGTGCATTTTCGCCGCCGTCACGGCCATCATCGAGCGAGGAAATCGTTATTTCGCTCCTCTATGGTCGCCGTACTCTCCCATAGTGTTCGTGAGCGAGGAGAAAGACCGAGGGCAAGGAGGAGCCCACGTGCCGTGTGTTGGTGGTCATGTGATACGCCACGGGTTCCGCGGCAAGCATGCAAGGACGACCCGAGAAGAATCGTGGCTTAATGCGCGCGGTCTTCTCGCGCGCCATCCACGGAGGTACACACCGCTTGCGATCACCTGCTTGAATGCTTTTGCCATGATGCCTAATTTTTTTTTCTTGATGATAGTCTTGATGATATTCACGTGGAGTTTGCTTTCAGCTTTCGTTTGATTGTTGTCTTTCCTCATTGGCGCCAACTGTTTGAGGTCACGTGCTTGAGACGTGGTCGCGCTGTCCCCGTAGCAGTGTTTTACGTGCAAGACGAGAGCGCGATTCTCCTTCTCTTATCCGAGTTCAGCTCCTGGTGCAATTGTTTGGGAGAAATGCAGCTTCACCTGATATGTCGGAGGGAAACAGCGCCAAAGACGAAAGACCAGGCAGAGAGAGACACATACAACAGCGCTGACTTTCTTTCTCTGCCTGGTTTTTCGTCTTTCGCGCTGCTTCCTTCCAACACGTCGTACCAACAGGTCCAAGCAACCACTTTAGCTTCACCTGAAATTTTGATGCATACTGTCCGAATGTAACTGTATAAAGAATTATATATGCAGGTATACGTATATACTTTTTGCAATACCCTATCGTCATTATGATTTCCAGCCTATTTTACGTCCATTGCAGGACGAAGGCTTCTCCCAGTGATCTTAAGATTACCCTATCTCGTACTAGCGGATCCTGCGAACATCTGAACTTCGTCGCTCCATATAACGTTCCGCCGTACTTGGCTGCGTTTCCGATCCCTTTGTGTTCATTCGTTCACTCTAACTGGCCGCCGCTAAACTGTACTTCGCATTACGTGACCTGCCCAGGTCCCCGTTTTTCTCTGAATGTCAACCGTAGATATCGCCTACCCCTGTTTGTTCTCTAATCCACTCTGCTCTCTTCCTATTCCTTAATGTTACGCTTGTAATTTTTTCGTTCCGTCGCTCGTTGCGTGGTTCTTTACTTCTTTCCGAGTTTCTTGGTTATCCTCCAAGTTCCCGCCCCATATGTTACCTATTGGCAATATACAATGGTTCTACGTTTTACGCTTTAGGGACAGCGGTAAATTGCCTGTCTTGATATGGAAATGTCCGCCGCAATCGCTCCAACCCATCTTTATTATTCCGTGAATTTCCTCTTCATCAGCAGACTCCCCTGTCAGTAATTGACCTAGCTATACATACTCTTGTACAGACTCGCCCCGCCACGGTGGACTAGTGGTTATGGCGCTTGACTGCTGACCCGAAGGTCGCGGGATCAAATCCCGGCCGCGGCGGCTGCATTTTCGATGGAGGCGAAAATGTTTGAGGCCCGTGTACATAGATTTAGTGCACCTTAAGGAACCCCAGGTGGTTGAAATTTCCGGAGCCCTCAACTACGGCGTCTGTCATAATCATATCGTGGTTTTGGGACGTTAAACCACAGATATTATTATCTTGTACAGACTCCATACTCTTGTACGGACTCTCTATTTTGCCAGGCTATTGAACATTATCGTTGCGTTCGCACAATTATATTTAGGGCTACTTTAGTACTTTCTAGGTTGATGTATTCGATCATTTTTAGGGGCGAAGCTCCTTAAGGCGGCACCCGTTCGTCCCTCGTAGTCGTAGTAGTAGTAGTAGTGCGTAACCAGTCGTAACGCTAGTACCAGATCTTGACCTCCAAGGTGGTGCCGGGGGGAAGATATTTCCTGTGCGTTGTTGAACAATAAAAAATTCGCAGCGTGCGCGTTAACTAAAAGCCGAATTCTGCTGTCTCTCATTCCCATTAGCAGCCATTGGCATGTCCCAGTAGGAACGTGAGTAGAAGTAGAAGTGTAAGTGTTAGCTAAAAGCCGACTTCTTCTGTCTCTCATTCCCATTAGCAGCCATTGTTTACCTCCAAGGTAGTGCCTGGTGAGATTTCTCCTGTGCGTGATTAAACAATAAAAATTTCGTTCAAAACGCCGTTGATTGATGAAATAAACCAACGAAAGACGCCAGATGTTTTCTAAAAGCAAAACGAAAGAACGTCAGATGTTTCTAAAGCAAAACGAAAAGACGCCAGCTGCTAAACGAAAGACGCCAGATGTTTTCTAAAGCAATGATTTTCTAAACAATGAAAATTCACAGCGTACATGTAAAATTAAAGTGAGCTGCAAGTCGTCATGACTCATCGAACCTTTATTATAAACGCGCCCGATCTCACGTTGGTGATGATGTACTGGGCAGAATTCACGGAAGATTCACGGTTTACCGATGAACCTCCGCAGCTTCGCCCACTCATCATCATTCACTCCGTGGATATGCTGTGATTTTTTGTAATTCGTCACCATCATTGCTGAAGAGCACTATGTCATTAGCAAATAATAGCTTGCTAAGGTATTTTCCGTTAATCTTTATTTCTAACTCTTGCCTATCTAATCGTTTGAACACTTCTTCTAAGCATGCAGCGAACGACATTGGGGAGATCGTATCTGCTTGTTTGACAGCTTTTTCAGTCGCAATTATTTTTCTTTTTCTTTCTTTTTGTGGAGAAGCAAGGTAGCTGTGGAGTCGTTGTGGATATCGGATAAGGCGTTTAGGCTGTATATGTTTCAAGTATTCCTTGTTGACGTAGTGCTCTAAAGACGGCTGGTATCTCTGTTGAGTTGAATCTCATTTCGTATTCTACGAAAGCTATATAAAGAGGTTTGTTGTACTCCGCAGATTTCTCAATTACCTAATTGATTACATGGCTGCTATCCCGAAACCGGCTTGCTCTCTAGGTTGGTTAATGTCGAGTGTTTCGCTCATTATGTGTACAAAATATTTCGAATATACTTTCAAGGTACGGACAATAAGCTGATTGACCTATAATTATTCATGTCTTTTATGTGTCCTTTCATAATTTCGCATTTTCCACAGAAATATGCCTTCTGATTCCGTTTATTCCTGCAGGTTCTTATAGTTCACTCTACGCTCGTGCTTAAGCGAAAAGGTTCCGCTAAAGTATAAATATAGGCCCGTATTAACGAAGGAGAATAAACGAAAGAGGAAAAAAAACTGACAGGTAAGCTTTGAGAAGTTATTTGAGTGCAAGAGCGGCTGGTTATTCTCTATGGGAGTGACGGGATGAAGGGACGGAAAAAGAATAAGAAGTACTCTGCACACTGTGGAGTTGTTTGGGAGACCAGACTCTTGCCAGTTGTGGCAGCGAAAAGATTGTGAACGTGGTGGGCCACCCAATAAAAATAAATGTACTTATCAAACAGGAATTGCATCCCCGGATGGACAATATGCCGTTAAGCGTGTTAATTCGAACACGCTTAACCGCACAGTCTAGTATATCACGGTGTACAACTTAAGAGAGAGGGAGAGAGTAAGGGCACAATACGCAGAGAGCTACGTCAACCAGAAGAGCGTCTGGTTTGCTACGTTAAACAGCGCTAACGGTAACAGGAGGAAGAAAAGCGGGAGCACTGCGCGCACGCAGGAATACCTACAGGATATTTGAGATGGACGGCACAGCTCAAGAGCTTCACTAGCGTACGAATAACGTTTTACGCCAGTGACGGAAGCGGCATTTGCTTGGGTAACTTCAAGCTTCTCTTTCGTCTTCGAATGATGGTGTTCACGCACAACGTTGTCCTGCTTCTATAGCCCTCAAACGTCCAGAGTTGCAGCCCATGTACGAGGACACCGACGTCGCTAGTCTTCCGTACATTTACAATGAGTTTCTTTAATGTGGTAGTCGTGCGTGGGCACAAGAAGAAAGCCGGAATTTTCCGCAACAAAGGAATAGGTGAATACTCGCCTCGCCAAGCTGCAATACAATAAAAGCACAGAGCGTATACTGCAATTATATGTTAAGTTATACACGCGACAAGATAGCCTTAAAAGAAACGAAAAAAAAAAAGAGTCTCTGAAGCTTTCGTCAGAGAAGGCCGCCTTGACAGCTCAACACATTGCACAAGTTCGATGTTGTTTTACAAAGATGCAACCAAATGTAGAGAATGTATGAGTATTACAGCTGAACATTCTTTCTCCCTTCTCGCACTTACAGCGTGTGTTTTGCCGTCCTAATCACGGTAGTACACGCGCACCGTCGTCACCTCGTTTGGCGAACCAAAGTTCCGGGTTTGTCGTCGACTTCGCTTACCGCGCACATTTTCACCGCGCCTTTCTCTACGAGTCGGAGAACTCCGGGGACGAGCTAAATTACCCCGTCGGCCGAGCTAATTAATGGAGAGTGCCGCTTCGCACGACCGCAGTTCCTGCACCAAACGTTGTCCTCGCTGACCACACCTATACATAACACAAAAAGAAGACCAGGCTGCCAAAAACGGAGATACGCGCGCGATGCCTTGCGCTCCTGGAGACAAAAGATCAGGACCGCCCACAGCTCGATTGTCTCCACGGAGGCGGACCGGGGCGCCTCCTTTAGAGTTCTAGTCTGTTAGTACTTCCGCACGACGGCCTCCTCCTGGGCTCCTTCTAGGTCACGCTAACTGCCCCGTCAGCGACAAGTACAGCAGACAAACGTGCTGAACTGGTCATGTATCAATACCTCTCGGAATCCAGGCGCAGGCGTGCACCCCTGTTCCACGTTGAAAGGAAGGCACACTACACGCCCGTCACGTTTACTTCCTCCCCTTTTTACTCTGCAGCGCTAATTTATTTAGTTTCTTTTTAACACGAAAGTGTTTTATGCCGCGGTCCACCACGGCTCCACTGACGCATTTCCGTCGCGAATATGACGTTGTAAAATATAAAGACTAACATATGGCAAAGAAAAAAAACTACAAAGTTCCGTCACCGGGAGTCGAACTTGCGACCCCTCGATCCCCAGCGTGCAGCACGAAACGTTTCCACCACGACGGCACAGTAACGGCGTGCTATTTTTATACACCATTTGCCGTTGGCGGTACTCAGAGATCGGTAGCACATCAGCGTGTTTTTGTTATCCCTATCGAGATGGCGCGAATGGCTCAAAGGGCGCGCTTTAAAGGTCGTCGCCCCACGCGTTCAGATGACCGTGCGCCTTTACAGGGCGTGGTCGCTCCTGCGCGCGCGCTTATCTTGTATACGTCTTGCGCTTTCACCGCAAGTTTGCATTGAAGTCACAGAGAGCACGAAGGTCACTTCGCTCACTTCGGCGGCTGCTTTTGCGAAAGGAACAAATAAGTTACAACTGTGACAGTTCGCGCTCATCCTGTGTATACTTGAGCGTTCGTTTCGTGCGTCCTCCTTTGTATTTGAACAGCGCGCTTTAACTGTCAAGCTGTGACAGTTGTTAGTTCGCGCTCATCCTGTGTATGTTCGTTCCGTGCGTCCTTTCTGCTTAGAGCAGCGCGTTGCAAGTTTCGAGCTGCTTGCCGTTCTTCGCGTGACATTACAACTTGTTGCTATAGCAGTCATTCCTTCGCCCTCGGGGCGAAACAATGCACAACAAACGCTCAACTACGTCGGTGAAGACACGTTTTACTTTCGTGTTGTACCGATTCCTATGACAGAGAGATCAGCCATGTTTTTTTTTCTTTTTGGCGTTTTCTTCCATCCTCAACTATTTCTCGCTTTGAGGGAAGCGCAGGTTTCTAGAGATCGGTGCCCGACTGCTAAGTTCGCATATATATATATATATATATATATATATATATATATATATATATATATATATATATATATATATATATATATATATATATATATATATATATATATATATATATACACGCTAACAAACATAAAAGAATATTGCGTAAAAAGAAGAACGTCAGACTAAGTACAGAAGAGCCGTGGTCGATGATTGAGATCTACGATTGCACTCTCTCGAAATTCCGAATACCAAGGCACGTATTACTTGCCCTAACGGGTGTGCCTACATGTTTGCGTGGGTGGGGGCGCGTGCATTGGAAACGATCCGTGGTTGGATGCACTGTGGAGCAATTGAGACAGCTAGGGGCACGTGATAAGCATAACGATTAAGTGACGGGAAAGCAGAAAGGCTGAGAACTATACACTACAAGCGCAGAAGCAGCGTAGGTCGTCGGCCTTAATGCAATGCCCCCCCCCCGCCTTTTTTTTTCTCGTTTCCGTTACTGTTTGTGTGCGAAGGACATATTCCGTCGATACCGGAAATGGAAAACCTGGATTAATTCCAGCGTTTCGCGAAGTGAATAATCGGCACTTTAAGGAGATGTGAGACGCAGATCCGTTGCGTTCATCCGCGTAAACGTCTGGTGCACTGCGTAAATTGTGTACCATCCTGAATTCTTGCGGTTTTCCGGGTGCAGAAACGCATTGATAACATTGCGGCATCTGTTTACCTGCTAGCGCTGTCACCGTTGGGTCTGTGGATGTTGTACATTGCGTGGTCATGCAAAGAGTAGCATAAAAAATTTCACGCATATCCACGAAGTCAATGACGATGAGTGGGCGAAACACCGGGATCATTCGGGTAACCGTGAATCCCTCGCACATTGCCCACTCGAGCATGCAAATGCGTGAGTGTGTACAGTATATATAGAACGTTGTTTTATTGATGTCATATGACATATATGGTGTTGAGGTGCGGACTGCTTTTATCCTTCATTAGGACCGCCCTCTGATCGGTGAAATGAAAAGCCAGGGATTCTTGAATGGGATGTAATTTGAAGTTCGCGAAGACGAGGTCTATACAGGTCCCCCTGATTGTTGTTAGATATTTATGGTCATATCAAATGCATCTGAGAGCATACCGCGCCCCTAGCAGTCTCCATTCAAACCAGAACACGCGCCGGGAGCAAGCACTGCTACCGCAGCGCCCCTAGCGGACTCCGTGTAAATCAGAGCTACGCTAGACGCGGGGGGTACAAGGCTAAGCCCTAAGGTTTTTCGCCCCTAAAGCTCCTAGTTCTGAAAGCTCGATACAAGCGTTTTATAGGAAATGCTGGCGGCTCTTTTTTATGTGAAGCTTTCTTTTAACACTAAAGTGTTTTACGCCCGGGTTCACCGCGACTTCACTCAAGTATTTCCGTCACGAAAATGACGTCCGTAAAAACGCACGCCATCAGATGGCAAAACAAAACTACCGAATGTGTTTCTGGCTGGGTGCAGCGAGAGACTCGCCAGCGAGACAGACTCGCGGTTCAACCCACGAATTCTGCCTCTCGCGTTTCTGAAGCGATGAAATGGTGAACATGAAGCGCTGAAACGGTGTTATAGCTGCCACACACCAAAAGACACTGTGAAAGCACTCGTACACCAAGTGTACAATAAACATTCAACTACTTTTGTGAGGACAGGTTTCACTTTCGTGTTATACCGATCCCTATGACGGAGAGATCAACCATGTTTTGTAAGCTTGTTCATTCATTACGTTAGCCCCCCTCCACCCCCCCTCCCCACCCTCCTTTACTGCGATACAGCATTGCATCCCACCAACCATTAACAACGGCAAATGTATACAAAATCTTTATATTAACTCACTTTGTATACACCAGTAACGTATTCTTTTTTAAACCGTATTTGTAAACATTCCGTTTGGCGGCTAAAGCTTTATTACTAAAGAAAAACTTGGAGGACGCGATAGCGTAATCGGGTCCCGTGCGCATCGCCTTCTCAACTGCTAAACTGGCTACAGTTCTCAGTGCATGCCTCAACCGTGCCGCAAGGAAACGAACGTCTGTACGTGTAATTTCAAACTATCCTAGAGTGTCTACTGCAAGTACAGTTCCGCATTGCTCACTACGCCATAATGCTTCCCTTTGCGAATGCGCGAAGGGCCCTCTACGCGTCCGTAAGGCAACGCGCGAACCTACGCAGCTGCTCACTTTGTTGATGCTTTTGCAGCTGATGATTAAATATATCTGAGCGCTATGTAATGGGTGGACCTTTAAAACACCCGCTTGTTGTGCAATTCACATGTTTTGACGCCTAGCGCGATTCTACGCTTCTGCCACGCAATATTACATGCGTTAAGGAGACTCCTCCAAGCTGTTTCAAGCAATGGCGTGGCTCTGTGGTAGAACGCCTGTTTCCCAAGCAGAAGGCCTGGGCTCGATTCTCTCTCGAACCTAAGATTTTTATTATTTATTTTATTGCATCCTTCTCGATTTTTCGGTCACAGACAAGATGATGATTTTTCGCTCACAACCAAGGACGCCGACATATGATTTTCTGCGAGACGAGCTATTTAACGCTCCCGCGTTAAAACATTAGTCTCAATCAATTTCTTGAATTGAAAATATCTATTTTTTGATTTCGCTTGGCGCTGGTGTGCGTTAATATAGTTTCAAGGATTTTAAAGGGCTTTTTCTTTCACATTCGTGCGATTCCGTAGTAAGAAGATGTCTCGAAACTTGCTAACTCCCTTCAATGGCTTTAGAATTCAACAAAGTCCTTTTTTCGTTCATAAGCTGTTAAGTGCACCTAAGCAGACACGGCCAAAATCAATGACGTCGTCGCATCTGACGAGGAATCTGAATGGAAGGGGCACATTCCTAGGCATATTGAAAATAAAGACTACAGAAATCCTGGCCGTCCATTACGCCCGCGATAGGGCCCGCTAAAGAACCTAGATCTTTTTTCTCTTCGTGAAAAAGTGAAAAATCTAGGGGCCTTAGGACTCGCATGCTGGATCTGCCGGTCCCTACGTGAGAGTTGCCTGGGTGGCGCGGCCAAACCCGCGTCGGTAATGGACCACAATAAAGTTGCCCTCTCTCTCTCTCTCTCGCTCTCTCAATATTAACAATGAGATCTGCATGGTACGAATTGTCAGTGCGTTATAAAAAGAGGAAGCTTAGCAAAGAAATGTAATGTCAGAAGAAACACGTGTAAGGAATTTGTTTTATGGCGACGACACATGGTGTTCTGCAAATTCGTAATGTTTACTACTCTTGCACAGCCCACTATATATATATATATATATATATATATATATATATATATATATATATATATATATATATATATATATATATATATATATATATATATATATATATATATATATATATATAAAGGAACGAAGATTACATCTAAGGGCTCGTTTTTTGTTAGACACAATATTAATGACAACTAACAGACAGTAATGCCAAGGAAAGTATAGTGGCTGTTATTTGTAATAATTGGGATATAAATGTGAAGAAAGTAAAGTGGACGAAAAGATAACTTGCTGCCAACAGGGACCGAACCTACGACCTTCTTATAACATGTCCGATGCTCTACCAATGAGCTACGGCTGCGGTCATCCCCCCGTCCATTTTATAGGGTATATATGTGCATTTAAACCTAGGAGTCTTAGCGCCGATCGCAGCCATGGCGGCGAGTGTGGAACACACTTTTTCTGCCTTTTGGCGTCACGTAGCACGTGATCTTTTTGCGAGCTGGCAGCTGACCAATAATCCCTCGCATACTACCTCAAGGCATCAAGTCTGCCAGAACGAGACCATATATGTATATATATATATATATATATATATATATATATATATATATATATATATATATATATATATATATATATATATATATATATATATATATATATATATATGGTTGCCCCGCCACGGTGGTCTCGTGGTTATGGCGCTCGACTGCTGACCCGAAGGTCGCGGGACCGAATCCCGGCCGCGGCGGCTGCATTTTCGATGGAGGCGAAAATGTCTGAGGCCCGTGTACTTAGGTTTAGGCGCACGTTGAAGAACCCCAGGTGGTCGAAATTTCCGGAGCCCTCCACTACGGCGTCTCTCATAATCATATCGTGGTTTTGGTACGTTAAACCCTAGATATTATTATATATTGTTTTTTGCACAGGCACAACCCTCAAGGCAGCCTTAATAAACCACGCATCAGGGGTCTGAAACACGCAGCCCGCGGGCTGCAAACCCTAGTGAGCAAGAGAGACAGACAAATCGGCAGATTTCAGCGATGCCCGCGGCTAGTAATTGATAATGAATTTTCGCGAGCGCAGATGAAGCATTCCTTGTGCAATCAACAAGTTATGGTAAAGGTACATCTGAGCGGACAGCTAAGCACTATATATATATATATATATATATATATATATATATATATATATATATATATATATATATATATATATATATATGATGTGCCGGCTTCCCATTTCGTGCGGTACTCACAAGCGAACAGGTCATTTGACGTCGTGGCCCTCGCGGTTTTTGCGGCCAGACATGGTCATTACGTTCGCACGACATTAGTTCGGCTTAAATGGTCGCCGTTAAGCACCCCCAGGGACTCCGTACGTACAGTGTGAAGAAAGGTCGCGGTCTCCTAATGCGTCGCGAAACAAGCTGGGTGACCTCTGTTGACGCAAAGCGCTTAATAGCTCTCGTGTAGCAGCTCGTTATGGAATGAGTTCGCCAAGAGGGCGTCGCACGCCACGCCTTCTCCCCTCTTCCACACCGTATATAAATCTGCTCCCATCGCGGCCCTGCCGCAATCTGTGTCAGCTCGGCGACGGCCGCCGTCCCAAAAAGCGATGCCTTAAGGGCCACGTGGAGGATCATTGGCGCCACGCAGCTTCTTTTTCTTCGTCTCATCTCGAGGGCTTTCGTCGGAAGCGCAGCGTTATCCTTCGGCGGCTTGCCTCACCTGTATCGCTGCGAAAGCGACTGAGGAGGCGCCGGGCGGAGATTTTTCGTGGCCGGCGTCAAGTACGCGTGTGTGCGTATGCCTGTGCCTGCGGATAGACCGAGCGCTCCGCTTCGGGGGCGACCTTTGTCGCTGCGACTAGGGCCTCGTCACATCGACCGTCCGGTTTTCTTCGTTCGTGCCGTGTTTCCTTTTCGCGACGGGGGTGCAAAGATCGATGGCCTGCCCTCGCGCATTGTGCGCCCGTCCCGGGGCTCGTTAGCCTCGGAGATGCAGCCCCGAGCTCTGATGGCGCGAGTTCGCTTTCTCCGCAAACCCTCCTTCGCCTCCGTGCGGCCGCCGGTGTCTCTTTCCCCACTTCCTTTTTATACACGTTGTTGTTTTACCGCTCTCCTTTACTTGCAGCCCACCCTCGTCTCCCTCCTGGCTCCCTTTCCGATCTCAGTTTATTCCAGCATGCACGCAATTTATCCTCTCGCTCGTCTCTCCCGAGAATTCTGTTTTCCGAGCCATTTCCTTCCTCGGGGAAAATACACGGCCCGCGAATGAGAGAAATCGCTGTTTGTTATGTCTGGCGGGAATGGGCCGGAGACCGACTCATTGATTATTTTGCTTGTATACGTGCGTAGATCGACGCGCCCGGCCCCGTGCACGCACGCGCTTTCCCTCGCCCGTGTCAGCACATGCGCGCGACGGAGGCAATAACCGGGAGAAAGTCGTGAGTGGTTTCATTTCCACAAACCACTCCTTCGACGGCGTTGTAATTTGAGGCTGTATCTATTAGTTTTGCGTTTGCCTCTTCGGCAGCAAAACGCTCATTTTGGTGACCTTGAACGCGGGTGCCCTTCTCCTTATCAGTGCGCTGGTATTTATTTTTATTTCATCTTTTTGTACTTCGTCTTTCGTTTGAGAACGGCAAAACAGAAATCATTTCTTCGGCCAACAGGTGCACGGAAAAGCAGGCAAGACAGCGCCTCGCAACTACTCAGCGAAGACCTATGTATGTACAATACATGGTTTGTTCACTAGTATTCGGCAAAACACGAAAGTTACTTCTTTTTGACCGACACTATCCGCCCCAAGATCATGCTATAGGTGGCAGCGACGTCACCGCGTTAGTGTGGATAGGCGGTCGGCGGCGCGTATATAAATATACACAGCGGCGCTGCGTTGTGAGCAGTTTGGGCCGATTGTCGGCGAATAAAATGCGTTGACTGCAGCCTAATGGTAATATGTATGTTGTCCATTGCCGAATCGACGCATGAAGCCCGCCGAACATTGCTATTACTTGTGAGAGAAGCGCGACCTGCCAATGAAAGGGACGGTCGCCCTTGGCGACACTCTGTGTTTTCTACATCACGTTTCTTATTTTATTTGTATGTGTTGGGCTTGTGTTCCGCCTACTACGCATTGCTGTAGCGCGACTGAACTAAGTATTTAGTTCATGCTCATCTGGATACAAAAAAAAGCATAAAGAAAGCCCGTATTCCTGTGCAACGGGTTGAAATGGGCACGAATACGCATCCCCATTTTTTTTTCTTATTCAGTTCTCCATGAAATGTAGGACAGTTCATAAGTTTAGTCAGGAAAGCTACTTGTCTAACAGCACTTTAGCGTTACGGAGACGTTTAACACGCACGCGCCTCTTCTTACTCCAGTAACATTATAAAGAGGTAACAGTTCAACACAGAGCTTTCTTCGATTCATTACCTGCATGGCAGGTATGCAACAAAAGTTCGGTTATTCTATAAGACAAAAGTCTATTATTTTTTTTTTCAAGCGAATAATGTCCGCTGCCTTCTGTCAATCTATAAGAACGCCACACAAACACTCAAGATAATGTAAAAAAAGATGAGGTTTTGCGTGAAATTATACGACATAAATGTGAGGAACGTCGTCTGAATTAATTTTAACCATCTGGATTCTTTAAAGCGTACCTAAATCTAAGCACACGGGTGTGTCTGTGCAAATTTCGCCCTAAGTTAAAATTGCGCACGACAACTCAAGTTTAATCAACCCTCTGTAATTCCATTTTCTGTTCTTTTTAAGGGAAAATTTAAGCATCGAATGTCAAACTTTACTTGACAGAAATATTTCTCGGTAGTGGGACCAGAACCGTACAATAAATCGACATATTGAGCACAACTAAAGCTCGTCGCATAACCGATAAGCAGCAGTGCCGCAGTTATACACCTAACAACAACGTGCACGAAAGTGCATGGCCTATAGCAGGGTTCTCAAACTCACCTCAGCTAGCGGGCCGCATTCGCGAAAGTTTACTCCTGCAAGGGCCAGCACAGTGAAGGGAGTAGGGGCGGGGAGAGAGGGGGTGGGAGGGGTGTAGTTAGTACAAAATGTCAGCTAATGGTGCCATTTGAAAGGCATTTCCCATGCTTCATATATAGGTCACTTCTGGAGGGGATTGGGCGCCAGGATTCCAACATGTCGATACGGATGTCCAAAATGACGAAAATCTGGATGCCAATTCTGAGTTTTGTTTCAGGGTTATGCATCAACACATGGTGACTGCAAGGGATAGGGATGCCTCATGAAAAAAAAAATGCTTGAGACCAGTCATGCCTGTCTGGCATATGAACATACATATTTAAAAAAAATCACAGCATATCCATGTGGTGAATGATGATGAGTGGGGCGAAGCTCCGAAGAGCATCATCGGTAAACCGTGAATGTTCTGTGTAACGCCCCATCAGGGCTGGGCAAAGATACTTTGAAATTGTATCGCGATACGATACAAGATACTCAGGCGAGAAGTATTTGAGATACAGATACAAGATACCACAATACTGATTGTATCCGATACGATACATTCCAATTGTATCTTAAGATACTTCGATACATTCGCAAATTTGTTATTATATATCTATATAATATCGCACTAAACGCCTATGCACCAAAATATTCGCTTGAAACTTTACTAACTGCGGCCAATTTCGTAGTTTTGTTTGAATAAAATGCCTGTTAGTATCACTAAAGCTTTGTATTTTTTGGTCAAGGTACATTATTTTCATTCCGAAACAACTTATTGGCGTTGTTTTAGCTGCTTAGCATGACAACTCTTTATACACTTTGCTGATTGGGGTTTTTGCTTGTAGCTTTTGTAATTGTTGGCACTCGCTGCTCTGCTTGCCGATGAGCTTGCGGGTTGCCATCTACTCACAAGAACTTCAAAAAGAAGCCTCCGCACGATGGTGAAAATAGCACTGGGAGTTCTACCTTGCCCGTAAACGTATTACGGTTTTCGCAGTAGCGGATCACGAGGCAGGTGTACAGCAGCAAGAACGATGGCAGCTACATTTTTTTCCTACGCATCGTGTTAACGTAGAGGACATAAAACTGCGATGACTTTTACATTCTGCTTACCTTCTGGCGTAAAGCGTTCGTTAGCGACGTACTCAGCAATGCGCAAGATTTTTTCTTCTACGACAGAACACGTGCAGCCCAGAAACGTCTCAGACATACTGTATAGTTGCACAAAGCACTTCAGGAAACCGCCGCTATTCCCACTATATTGTCATTTTTATATCTCCAATTACCTGGTGATTAGTAAGAGTAAATGCATTTAAGAAGCCTAAGAAAGGAAATTAAATGTGTCTAAATAAAATAGAAACGCGGTTCCGTATAAACACAGTGAATAACTATAGCAAAGAATACAGGAGGCACCCCCAGAGCTAATAATAATTGTTGCGTTTTGCGTCCCAAAACCACAATATGATTATGAGAGATGTAGTGGGGGGCTCCGGCAAGTTCGACAACCTGGGGTTCTAAAACCTAAATATAAGCATACGGGGCCTCTAGCATTTTGCCTCCATGGAAATGCGGCCGCCGCGACCTTCGGATCAGCAGTTAAGCATCACAACCACTAGACCACCGCGGCGGGTAACCCCTAATAGGGGTGGCAATTAAGCATTCAAGGTAAGACCACAGAACGTTCAGTGCCTATGGAAGATAGCGCAAAACCACTCGTTGGGATGCTCATGAGAAAAACGGAGCATTTGGTAAAACAATGTTTCTCCAGTCCCTTTGCCAACATCTGGAAGATGGCTCCTAATAATTTACATTATTATAATGCAAACTCAATTTCACTGTTTTACCATGTAGTACGCAGAACTTTTGTCACTATATATCCAGGCACACGCAGATTATTATATATTTGTCCTCAACATCGCCTTGACATAACAGTAAACTCAAGTGGAATATATGTATGCAAACAGTAGCAGAAATGACGCAGACAGGAGTAAGAATAAAGCAGAGAGCTTATCTTATCAGCACGTTAAAGATATATTGCAGTAGCAGACCGAAAAAAAAAACAATACAGACACATAGGTAATGTACGGGATGGAAAAGAAGGACAGGAAATCAATAATGACGAAGAGGTGGAGTGGAGCGCTCATCCGCTCTGCTGTTTTGGCCAACTTTCGTTATGAATTGCACTAAATGTAATAAAGTTGGGTAGCTGAAATTTCTTTAACTAAATATATGCATGTTTTTGCTTCTGCTCAGATATTTTTAGTTTTTATGTGTAGTGTAGATGTTTTTATAAGAAACCTCAAAATTGGCCCAGGGAACGTTATTTTCTTTACTTTGAACGTCCTTATCTCAAAAAAGCCTTGTACCAGAGCGACAAAAATTCAGCATTACGTTCTTCACGTGCCTATCTACCAAACTGCCGAATCTTATAATTATATACCGTTTCAGTAAAGAGATATGATCGGGCTAAATTCAAGAAAACACCGAACAATGCAAATTTCTGACAATTAAAAAAAACCATTTTTTATATTTCTTAAACTTTGTCCACTTATTCTCCTCCACATCAGCTTTCACAATCATTGAAAACATGTTGCATAATGTTGTTGCGCTAATAGTTGCGGCCCCTCCAATCAGACCCTTAGGCAAGGATTGGCAATTCCGACTTCTTGCCCAGCAAGTGTGTAAAATGCAGGCCGGATTGAAGTTCTTTTTATTAAAAGGACAGCAGGTACCAAAAAAGGTGTCGCCGGCACTGAAGACGTTAATGTTGAAATTATTTGGTCACTGCAGCGGCCACGAGCGCGGGGCTACCGAGCAGGCGCGCGCGCACCCGAGATGCTCGTTGTAAGAGACGGCGCAGTGAGAGCTCGTTTTCGCGTCCTCAGACCGATATAGTTCGAAACAGCAACACCTCTCGGGTGACTTGAACGCACGTGCACCGGTAGTCGCAGTGATCTGGTTAATGACGTCGATTTCTTTTTCAGGGGGCATAAGAATGTCATCGTTAAACTGTGCGTTCCGTGAAGATCTTTCATTGCAGTGGTAGCAAAAGCACGCGTAGCACAAGTAGTCCGTCTCACTGACAGTCACTGATCTTTCGGGCGTTAAACGTTCCTTCAAAGCATTTATCTCTAGGTCGGTAACTCTGCGAAATTTGGGCTTCTTTGCAATAATTATAGTAGTGGCACGATTTTGAGACATCGCAAAAGGGACATTTTTGGCTTCGTTGGTATGCAGTGTCAACGCTGTCCACACACTGGAGTCGGAGAACACGTATAAAATATTTTAATTTGACTTTGAAGTTTTCGTCGCTGAGCATCTGCAAGCCAGCCCCACTGCAAGGACATTAGAGAGTTTTAGTTTAGCGCGCGCAACGGCCTTGCGCACGCAACGGGTGAGAGAGAGCAAGACCGCGCATGCGCTGAACCTAAGAGAGATGCGTGCGTTTGCGCGCGCAAGAGATGCGCACGCTAAATCTCGGCGCTTACGTTGCGCCCGCTACGGCCGTTGCGTACCTTACGGGCGTTTCTCTCGCGAGATCTCGACCGGTCGAGACAAGCAAAATGGCTGCGTCCGACAGCAGCGCAAGCGGCACGGCGGTCATGGCAGCGAATAAATCCCGCGTCCACTTCGGAATTGCCCTCGATTTGGAGCTCCTTGTCTACGTGAGTAGCTTGAATCCGTTCGCGGACCCAGTGCAGTGGACAGTGATCGCTGCAAAGATGCAGGAGATATTCGTTGTCGTCGAGACTGCAGTCGCCCCTCAAAAGCCACCGCTCTCGGTTTGTGAGCATCAAATCGTCTATCTCTTCCCATGAAAGAGTGGCCAAAAGGCGCTGATTCGAAAGGATGCTGGAAGGCATTTTTCCTCCCTCGCTGCTGCTCGCCTCGTAGAAGTCGTACCAACCGTCACCGTTCACCACAGATCACCTCAACAAAATTTGCGGCATCGTAAAATCTTGCCTTGTCTCGTGCCTTGACTTGTGTCAGCTATGATCGGCTGTTGTAGTTTATTTCTTAGCCACTAGATGGCGCAGAAAAACACGCCGAGACGAAGGTGCTGATGCTTAGACGCAGTCCACGTTTCGGTTGTTGCGTACGGTAAACTAAAAATGTAGGAGACAGCCTCAACTCTAACGTACGCAGCGCGCAGGCCGTTGCGTACGTACAGGTTTGCGCGCGCTAAACTAAAACTCTCTATTATCCCGACGAGTCAAGACAGTTCCCCCGAGTTTGCGAGTTCTGCGTCCTGCATGCAGCCTAAATCGTAGAAAGCAATGTCAGGGTCACTGGACGGCAATTCACTCATCGTTGCTTATGTGCACCACGAGCAGATGACGGATTTGCCGCTAGTACGTCACGAGTTTCTGTATCTCCGTGACGTCCCACTGCTATGAAACAACACTGAAAAGCCATCCCCTCGATATCGAAACCGAAAGTGTCTTTTTAAGGTGGCGATAATTAAAATATATAGGATGCATTCCCAGGCACCACAATAGTCGTTTTAGGTTTCTCGACACCGGTATTTTTATTTAGAGCAACAATCCGAATTTGTTTTAAATTCGTGTCAGTACTCCTTTAAGCTTCTTTTGCTTCAAAAGGTAGTCTCCACAATACACTCATTCAGAGCTATACTTTCTCACCATGAGACGCACAGGAGGAGTAGAGCAAGAGCAAAGCACAAGACCTATCCGCGCCGAATGAAGTGTGAACAGCGCACCGAACGCGCGGCCAATTCAGGCCGTCTGATGCCGACATCTAAGATAGGCAAGCGCATCCGGCTACCGATAGTTTTGCTTTTCTTTCCTTTGACATTCCATTTTTTTTTCTTTGCCACTGGAGCACCACGTTCATGCTTTTCACTGAGCGCAACTGGCGCAGCACCGTTTCTCAGGCAGCAGCGTGCGTGAAGCGAGCGCTCAAAGCTCCCTTATATAGTTTTCATCTTGCTTCCACCTCCGCCGTGTTATCAGCGCCTAGCTGGATGCGAACAGAGGGTAGATAGAATAGCGAAGCTCCAGTGCACGTGCGTTCAAGTCACCCGAGAGGTGTTGCTGTTTCGAACTCAATCGGTCTGAGGACGCGAAAACGAGCTCTTACTGCGCCGTCTCTTACAACGAGCATCTCGGGTGCGCGCGCGCCTGCTTGGTAGCCCCGCGCTCGTGGCCGCTGCAGTGACCAAATAATTTCAAAATTAACGTTTTCAGTGCTGTCGACACTTTTTTTGGTACTGCTGGCCTTTTAATAAAAAGCAATTCAATCTTGCCTGCATTTTATACACTTGCTGGGCGAGAAGTCGGAATTGCCACTCCTTGCCTAAGGGTCTTATTGGAGGGGCCGTAACTATTAGTGCAACGACATTATGCAACATGTTTTTAATGATTGTGAAAGCCGATGTGGAGGAGAATAAGTGGACAAAGTTTAAGAAATGTAAAAAATGGTTTCTTTTTTAATTGTCGTCAGAAGTTTCCATTGTTCGGTGTTTTCTTGAAGTTAGCCCAATCATATCTCTTTACTGAAACGTTATATAATTGTAAGATTCGGCAGTTTGGTTGATAAGTATGCGAAGAACGTAATGCGGAATTTTTGTCGCTCTGGTACAAGGCTTTTTTGAGATAAGGACGTTCAAAGTAAAGAAAATAACTGTTCCCTGGGCCATTTTTGAGGTTTTTTATAAAAATATCTACACTACACATAAAAACTAAAAATACCTGCGCAGAAGCCAAAACATGCATATATTTGGTTAAAGAAATTTCAGCTACCTAACTTTAATATATTTTGTGCAATTCCTAACGAAAGTTGGCCAAAACAGCAGAGCGGATGAGCGCTCCATTCCACCTCTTCGTCATTATTGATTTCCTGTGCTTCGAAAAAATTTTTGGCGGCCAAACAAATTGCGGATCTCTTCTTTGCACTCATCAAGCAATAATATATAAAATTTTGAAATAAATTTGAGAGGTCGACCAGCCATCGTTTGTTCGACCTTACGTGGAATCACCCTACATTCCAATTTATTGCTATCGCATTCATTGCTTCGCCGTTGCGGTGAAACTGCGACTTTTTTTTTGTTGAAGTAGTCACCAGACCAAGCGACCCTCCTAAAACCAGCGTAGGACGACGAGTGCCCTGACTCCTGCAGTTCTGGGGCTACCAGGCAACTAACATATGAGAGGCGCTATTAGTAGGCCTGTGCTCTCGCCGCGGCATAGAACAATATATAAAGCTTGCAAAGGTTCTTTCTTATAACAGGGGGAAAAAACAGCGCAAAATTCTAACAGGCCATACAACGAAGAAGGCACGACAACAGCGCTGTCAGAATTTCGCGCTGTTTTTTTTCCCCTGTTATAAGCATGAACCAAGTAGCCCAAGCCTCAACCCTAGAAAGGCTCCTTCGTCATTTCATCATTTAATGTTGCTGGCTGAATGCTTCTTTACGGAACTTTGTTACTTGAAACGAAATTAACACGGAAACATACGAGCTACAAAACGGCCGGTCGTCTGGTCGAGCGGCTGGGATACGCCTGTGTTTCCTCTCCAGGCGGCGCGCAACACAGCACTTTTGCACACTTTTGTGCGCGCCACTTATCCAGCGCTGGTTGCTGCGTTTGTCCCCTCTATTCACCGCGTCACGAGCCCAGCGGTGTGTGCGATACGAATGCGAATTAATACGACGCTCAAATGCGGCATTTTCCTTTACATATGTCTGCCCTTTTTTTTTTCGTTTAATCAGTTTGGTGGAACAGAAGACTGACTTTTCTCAATGCAATGTCCAAATATATACTGGTGGGCTCTTACTGGAAGATGTAGCATACTGCTATGAACAAGGTCCAGTTTGTCACGATTTTTTTTTTTTGGAGGAATGCTATATTAATCAGACGAACGAATTATTCAAAAAAGACTCGAAGGTCGTTTTGTTTTTTGTTTTTTTTTGTCTTTCAGATATATCGAGGAGTTTCGTGGGTGCACAAAGCGTATGAATGAGGGATGCATCAGCTCAATGCATTTCCGAGCCATTTAAGCTCTCTGTGTGCTCTTGGGTATCCTTAGGCTTTTCGGAGCTTTTATAGAGAACTACGCCTTAGCGACTTAGTTCATGGCGCTGCGAACACGAAGGGACCTTCCGCTTAGCTGAACGCAGGAGTGGGATAGCTAGACCGTCGCCTCACCTAGTGCTGACAATTTCCGATTCGTGAATTCGCAATTGCATTCAGACTGATCAAAGATGCTCCACGTTGGCGTACCGGCTCATAAGAGAGCGAGCTTGTGTAACGGTGAAATCAAAGGGGTGGGCTCCTTCTAAGGATCATAGGAATATCAGACTATGTTTGAACCGTTACCAAATCTAGAAAGCACAACTCATGCCTTGCGGTCGAACAATGATTCTGACAAACTCTTTCAAAACTTCCCATCTGTACTTCGTGAAGCTCACGTAAAAGAGGGACATAGTGAGAACGTTAAAAGCTTTTGTTTCGTATAACGAGGGATAAATACGAATAGCGGTATTTGGAGTGGAAAAACCTCTTGTTCTTCGACCGCCTTGATGATGATACGTGCAGAGCACTTTAGGGTCCTGGGCTGCCGATGCTGTCCTAGCTTGGCGTAACGCAGACAAAACCATGTGTGCTGGCACGCGCTAGGGCGTTTGGGCCTGTGTAAGGGTCTGGGTAAGACGCTGTGGCCTCTCCCCCTTACACTCTCCCAGCAATCACGTGATGGCGTCGGGGAACGAGATTCTGCACACGCGCGATGAACCCGCGTGGCGTGTCCCAACAAGAGTTCGGGACGAGTAACAGATACAGCAACTACAGTGAATTGTTCTCCACTTGCAAGGACGCGTTAACATCGGGGAAGGTGCCCGTGATGAACGGAACTTTAAGTCGACCCATGCGCTGCTTCGCATCCCCACATGGTTCCCTTTAGCCCCGCCGCGGTGGTCTAGTGGTTATGGCGCTCGACTGCTGACCCGAAGGTCGCGGGATCAAATCCCGGCCGCGGCGGCTGCATTTTCGATGGAGGCGAAAATGTTTGAGGCCCGTGTACTTAGATTTAGGTGCACGTTAAAGAACCCCAGGTGGTCGAAATTTCCGGAGCCCTCCACTACGGCGTCTCTCATAATCATATCGTGGTTTTGGGACGTTAAACCCCAGATATAAATATGGTTCCCTTTAGTGGGAGATGGTGTAATCTTTTTTTTTCGAAGATGGGTTTCGCGGACCACAAAATTAGCTTCGCGGACCCCCATTTCAGAACCACTGCTCTAGCATACTAACGGCGAGCTATTTATTTAGTGCTTAAAGAAACTACATTTTAGTGATGTGGGTAAATTATTCGATAATGAAATGGTACAGAAGTTTGAAGATGATTTACAGTAGTTAGTATGAACCATAGGAAGCAAAAAGGCATTGCTAGCAGCAAACCTGGTAGTGTTAGTATTAACTAAAAGCTCAGAATCAGTTAAATTACTAGACAGTATATTTGTTATTTGTTTATACAGCAACATAATTACATTAAACCGAAATAGGTTCTTAACAGTTAAGATTCTGCAATGAAGAAGGTGAGTCGTGCTACTGTCGCGAGGACAGTTAAAAATAACGCGAAAAGCACGATTTTGTAGATGTTGTAGGGATGAAAGGTGACACTAATAAGTATTCCCCCTTGATGCGATGCCATAATTGATCTGAGAATTTATGAAAGCGAAGTAGAGAGAAAGCAGTGCCTTATGAGAAAAATAAAAGCTAAATAAAAAAGAATAAGACGTTCGGTAACACATTAATTTCATTATTCTAATTTCTAGTTAGGATGAGAAGTCTGGGCTCAATGTACAAATAATTATTGCACTCGTTCTTTTATATGTTTGATTCTTTTTTGTGTTAAATCATTAGATATAACTTGAAAACTTCATATCAACAATTCTTGGCCAATCCCCATGTGTGGTTATGAGCCATGTGTAAAGGCACATCATCATCATCATGAGCGAGCTTTGAGCAATGCGCGAATGCCGAATGCTGCCATTTTTCTATGCTGCCATTTTCTAGGGTTCTTCAGCGGCTTGACTATCACCCGCGAGATGGCGCAAAGGGCCCACGGGTGCGCTTTTAAACGACATCACTCCGCCAACGGCACCACTCGTCGCGCCGCTTGCATGAATATTGGAGCCGGAGGGCGTCCGCACTTTGGTTTTTCTTGCGGCACGGTTTAGGCCTCCATCGAGAAGCAGCGAAGCCAGGCTAGCGATTGGGGAGGCGATACGAACACGGTTCGATTACGCTATCGCGTTCTACTCTTGAAAGCGAAGCTCAAGCATCCTCCAAGTTTTTATCATCGAATTAATAATATAAAGCAAAGAAACATATCGTATGGCGCGGTTTGGCCGCACTGGACCCTTGAACCCCGAAACGATATGGCATCGTCATCCAAAAAGACACTATCAATAAAGCCCTATATACACACGAACATAACCAAACAAATGTCTCTACAGGCACCATCATCGAAAACACAGTCCAGTACATCATCATCCGTACACCATCAGGACGCTCAGCCTTCACGCACGAGTGAACGAGTCCATACAAGGATCTTCATAAATACTTATATCAGAACAAAACGACTCCGAGGCATGACATCTTAAAAATAAGCACAGTGTAAAGCTCGAGGACCAGAAATGTCATTTATAAGCAGCAAATAAAATTACCCCTTATTGAAAAATCGCGAAGAGCGCTTCCTGCGCGCCTGTGCCTATTGGGGAAAAGCCAAGGTCCAAGCACTTCCCTCATTGTGAGTGGACGTCTGTCGAAGACGTTAAAGCAATCACATAGGCGAACCTTGGGGAAAATGTGTGATAATATGCTGCCTTGACGTGACGGAAATATCAGATTAAGGGCAACGTTCATCGTGTTTTGCCACTTCTAACATATGGGGCAAATACTTAGATAGCAAAAAAAAAAAGAAAAAATAACTCTCGATGAAGTTAGTACGCAGCGTCTGATGATACGGAAAATGGCAGGCGTAGCAATAATATATAGGAACACAGCAAAGTGGATCAAAAACCAAACAGGAGTAGCCAATATCCTAGCTCACGTTGAGAAAAAAAAAAAGTCACAGTTTCGCCGCAACGGCGAAGCAATGAATGCGATAGCAATAAATTGGGATGTAACGCGAAGAACGGAAAGCAGCTCCAAATTTCCAGCGCGTCGTTCGAGCCCAAAGGACGCACGAAAA
Organism: Rhipicephalus sanguineus; assembly: GCF_013339695.2. NCBI lineage: Eukaryota > Metazoa > Arthropoda > Arachnida > Ixodida > Ixodidae > Rhipicephalus > Rhipicephalus sanguineus. Next base: position 156,900,653 of record NC_051176.1, read on the forward strand.
GAACGCACACAGGACGAGCGCGAACTAATGCGTCACAGCTCGTCATTTGAAGCGCAGTGCTCAAACATAAAGCAGGACGCACTAAACGAACGAACAGGTACACACAAGACGAGCGCTAACTAATTGTCACAGTTCTTACTTATTTCTGTTTGAACAGCGCGCTCCTCGCCGTTAGCAAGCGGAAAGACGTTGCTGTTCGTGGTCTAACGTCTAACGCCGCGCGCTGGCGAGCGAGAGGTCGCACGTTCGAGTCCGCGCGTCGGAAAGATTTTTTAAATTATTTTTCTTTGTGGCTTTTATATATATATACACATATACATATACGGTGAATGACTGTGACGGCGACGGCAGAAATCAGCCTAGACTGTCCATATAATTGCTATCGCAATAAAAAGAAAAGGTCTGGGCGGGTCGCATTATTTGTAGCACAAATAACGGATGGTCACTTGGAGCGACGACATGGTTGACAAACGAGGAAAAACACACCCGAGGGCGGCAGAGTTAGGGGGGGGGGGGGGGGGAAGGGTGCAAAATAGGTCTCATGATCAGCAAGATATGCAATGATCAATGTTTTCATAATTTCATATATCGAACACCCCTTATTCGAAGTTTTGCGCGGCGCAAAATTTCGACTGAGTGTCGTTGCATTGAGAACCGACAGGCAAAACTTTTACCACAGCGGCGAAATCCAATGTTGTATTGCGTAGATTTCACATAGCGTACAAGTGCCACCCGCATGACGGCGTAGTAGATGGCGTACCTAGCAGAATTTGTGTGCAAGTTAACAAACTATACTAATCAGCATTACGTGCAAAATATACCACAGATATATGCGGCATCTAATTTACCAAAGGATATAATCTTGCAGGCCCTGATCTGCGACAGTCGAAGCAGTCGAAGACAGTCGAAGATACATGTCTTCAAGTTTGCGATGTCGTACAAAATTTGTCGTGCATGTAAAACGTGTTGTTTTGGAATAAGCTCAAAAAAAGTAGTTAAACAATACGATGCAGCACTTTCATGTGAAATTTATCTTTTTTCCGCATTGATGTTTTCAAACTGTTAAAAGTCCTTTGGTATGTTTTCATAGAATTTTAAAGAATAGTCATGCTATCAAAGCGGAACTTCCATCGAAAGAACACGTATACGATACCTTGGTGGAGTGTCGAAGCAATTTGGATTTCCTTCTTTCGGTATTTCCCGCTTCGATGGCTATGTGATTGAATATTCGCTGAAATCAACATTTTCCCTCGGCGACAGCGCGTTATTCACGTTCGTTTTCTCGCTGATATAAATCAGGCGCTTTTCAAATCCTGCGTGAACGTATTGTCGTCTCATATCACAGTGCTGAAAAGCGCAAATTTCGTATAAATGTTGGAATACAGGAAACCGGAAGACGATGCACTGAAAAAAAAAAAAGAAAGAAAAGAAAGAAGAAAGATCACCAGTGGCGTGTATATTCTCGTCTTCATCTTTTTCTGTCTATCTTATTGCTATTATATTTTGCATCTTCTCTTATATCTGTGCGGTATTTAAAAACAATGTGGAATTAATTTTGTGCTTTATGACCTTCTGCTCTTCAAAGCTTGACACTACTAAACTATTTGCCGGCAAATACGAGTTTTCATGTTGCTCGACCTTCTCTTCTGCAGTAAATATTGGTCTAGAGAAGGAGAGACAGATAGATGGTAACTTTTAGTGATATTCCCGGAGATGTTAGAATTAGGAAGCACACGGTTTGCTCGAACAAACCCTGTACTTCATAACTGCCATGTATTAATTTCGCTGCATATCTTTACTTTTGTTAACCACTCTGCTAGCTATGAGAACCAGAAATGTTTAGTAGAAATGTAGCACTAGAGATGTTTAGATACATGGTACGCTGTTTTTTGGCTGTCACTAATTGAGGCAAGGACCTTTGTCAAGCTGCTAGATAGCAGCTTTTTGTTCTTGTCCTCGTGTTCATTACCTTCCTGTAATGAATGCCAAATAAAATTGATTGATTGATTGATTGATTGATTGATTGATTGATTGATTGATTGATTGATTGATTGATTGATTGATTGATTGATTGATTGATTGATTGTATAGATAAAAGAGCCATTCACAAAGTTTCGTTAAGGCGAGTATAGTCTTCGAAAACATCAACAACAATTTTGTGTTGCGAATCGTACAGACGCTGCTTTGCCACGCGCCGAGACGGTGCCGCAGCTCCAAACTCAAACCTAGTTGCAAATGAAGTGCTGCTTTCAGATTTTGTCGTTCTGCGTCGTTAAACACGGGACGCGTTTTAAATCTTCCCGGTTTAAGCGAACACTATGGTACGACGCAAGCAACCAGTACGGACCGCTACACTGAATAGACCCGTCGGGTAGCTTTTATATGCCACAAGGACTAAAGAGGCTAGATGAAATATGCGTTCACCGGCTGAGACCTGACGTTGCATATACGAACTACATTAATCACAAGATAAAGCAGTCGGACTCTCCTACGTGCACCACATGTAGAGAAAGAGAGAGAATACAGGAAGGGCAGGGAGGTTAACTATAGATTATGTCCTGTTTGCTACCCTACAGGTGGAGAGAGGAATGAGGCGGTAAAAGAGAGAGAGAAAAGTAAAGAGAGAAATTATCCGTACAAAACACACATGCACAGTGCAGCGTAATACATTGGTCTACAATTACCATGCCACTTATTATACGAGTATGATGTGAGTTGATTTACAGACGAGAAGTATTTTGAATACTCTCTTTTTCATTTATTGGCTCGAAATGTTTCTTACTATAGCGGAAAAAATGCAAGGCACAATTTCACTCTCTGACCATTGCGCACACGCTGCAATTTAATATTAATATGGGTGCATTTGAGCGGCTTTCTTTGTTTTTCTATTCTCTTTTTCTCCGAAAAAAAATTTTAGAACTCGCTATGTCGAGTCTTTGGTTCTATGAAATGCAGTTCATTGTCGCGAATTATTCATAAAGAATGGACTAGTTTTAAATGGACGTTGTCAAAAACCAACACGACACGGAAAGTTAGTGCGGCAGCTTCAAGCTGTCGTCGCTGCCCTCGTCATTCGTATTTCTGAAAGTAAACCTCCGGCTAAAACGTGTCGAGCTTTTTGGCATGTCATATCTAGGTAAATAGCGTGCACTGCTTTGATGCGTTAGTGCGCTTCAACCTGGTTGAAAAGCCTCTTATCCGAATGCCAGACTGCATGTGCGCATCGCCGATATAGGCGCAAGTGAAAGACTGTGTCTTTCACTCGCGCCCACGTCGCATTGCATTCGTAATGCATGCGGCGCCCTGCAACTGTGTCACCTTTCGGCGTCCTTCTCCACGTTTTGGGTTACTGCATAATGCAGTGCATCAAATATCGCAGCTCGCAGTACCTGAAGCAAACGTTTACGCAGAACGAACTCAGCGGCGTGGTGGTATTTGCGCGTACTCTCTCACAGGAGATCCCAAGGGAGCCATACATGACGGCAGTTACTGCGTGCAGGGGTTTGACATGTCTAACAGCATTTATGGCCGCCGAAGTGCTTGCGACGCTTGTCAGGATTTGCCTTTGGAAAGCACTCTGAATATCCTGCGCCACAGGTTTTTCGCGAGGACGCCTTTTGCGCATTTTCTGTATGCAAAGCAAGTTCCTATTAATGACGCATAATTATCAGCAACTGCGGCGCGCGTGCTGTTCGCCTCTTCTACGCAGCTGAGTGTAGCCCCATTTCAGACTCCAGGCTCACGCTTGTACTACACGCTTCTACTACATGCAAGCGACGGTGTCCGATTCAGCTCTGCTCTCAAGCACCGCACCGAGATGCGCACCCACGCAAGCAGCAGCCGAGGCAGAAACACGGGGGCCGCATTGTTCAGTAGTTGCTTCGTCGGAAGCAGAACGCGGAGCAGCTTGCGTATCTTCGCACGCGCGCAGGAGTTTCCACATCAGCCCGAGTGAACGAAGGCGGCATTTGAAACGCCTTTTTGTGTAGCTTGGCGACGGGCGTAAGCCGGAAGAGTTCACGCATCGACCCACGGCGAGTGAAGCGCCGAATGCGCACGCCGGCACACTTTGCACAAACAGGCGCTCGAATTTATTAGCCACGCCAGCGTAAGAAAGCGCGTCACAACGCGCGCGGCATTACGAAGAGGAGCGTTGCGCCCTTTTGTAATGTAAAGTCACGCCTTGACAGAATTTTCTCGCACTCGCCCCTTCCGCGGAAACTGCGCGATTTCATCCTCGCCGCATTTTCTCGGCTTCCTGGCGCAATGCCTCGTCTTTCCCCGTAATTAATTTCAACCAAGCCCAGCTTCGACTTTCTGTGAGGATGTCGCATGCAAGCGCACTCGTCGTATACTGTACGGCTAATACTTCGATGTCAGTTTTAAGTAATGAGGGAACGAAACATTGGTTATGCTTGAAAACTGTGCTAAAGGTTTTGTTTTGCGAACATTGTGATGACTCTCTCTGGTTGCTAAGTTAGGCTAGACCACGTAAAGGCGAAAGCAAAAAATGGAAAGCGATATCTTTGGTCTGCAAGCATCTTGTGATGTTAGCACTTAGCAGAACATGCCTGTACACGTGGCATGCGGTCGCGTTCCGGTTTAAAACGATTAAACAGTGTCATCTATCAGACGGGCCGATTTCAATCTGGTTGCTTCTAGGTTGCTTCTAGTTAGGTCGTTGCTAAGCTTTAGCTAGCTAATGCTAGGTTGTACGTTGATTCTCAATGCACAGAGGTTCACTTTAAACCACAGACAGTCACAGACACGACACGGATGTCCAAACTGTAGAGACAGAACCTCGCGCTGAAACCAAGCGCTCGCACCTCTCATAGATCTACGGCACGTCGTCGTTGGCGTAGGCCTTCCATCGTTCTCACAGTCGTTATCGCCTTTCCCGTAGTCTAGCATTCTCTCGTTGTACGTTCTCCGGGTCTTCGGCTCGCCTCCGTCGCTTCGCAGCCATTTGCTGGGCTAACTGTTGGCTTCTTCGTTTTTAGTGGACCAGTGGTGAGTAGTGGGATTTACCCAATTTCTGCGGCACATACCCGTTCATGATTATGATAGTTTTTTTGGTTCTCCGGACAAGGAACGATTTGATAAACAGCTTCGCTGTTAATAGTCGATTTTCTGACCAGGCTTACGACTAGTATTGACAGCAGTAAACTTGCGTTTTTCTTTGCGTCCAGTATAAGCTAAGCCTTAATTAAAACAAGCACTTCACAGTCGCCGCCCAATTCGTGAGCAAACTTTTTAGGTCCTGGCTGCTGGATTTGTCGTACCTATGTGAATGCGTCATGAATAAACAGCATGAACATTTTCATTTGTCTGAAGTGCTGACCATTCATCTGGCGGCCACATTGAAGAAGGCCTGTTCGCTTGATTCCTATAGAAAACACACATGACCGATTCTCTAAATAGATAGTCATCTCCTGTACGGAAACAATTTTCCAGTGTCTTTCAACGAATATTAGTACTTTCTGGCGTCTATCGCAGTATTTTTCAAACTATATGATTCGCATGTCTGCATAACCAGCGTCTAAGCACGACCGGGTGAACTGCTGGGCGCGAAAGCCTAAAAAAAAATTACACCATCTCCCACTCAAGGGAACCATGAGGGGATGCGTAGCAGCATTGGGAGCGCACACCAAGTTTCCGTTACGTTCACTCGGCGTTTCCGTTAGTGTGTGAGGTTTGTATTTAGTGTTTGTGTTATCATTACGTTGTGTTTGTGCGTTGCTTTCCGTTAGCGCCGAGTGAACGAGTGGCGCCGACGTTGACGTTACAACTCATCTGAACGGGAGCGAAGCGAGAATGACGGAAGCCGACCGAGCGCACGCGCGTATATACACACGAAATGGGGGAGGGAGAGGAGAGAGTGGGTTACAGGATGTATTTGGCTGCGGCACGGCTGCATCACGTGGGAGGAGAGGCTGCGCCTGGCTGCAGCGCGGGGGAGGAGAGGAGAGAAGGCGACCGAACACCTGCGTAAAGAAGGAGAGCGGGAGAGAGAGTAGGCGCATGCGCAGTGGAGCGCGGACGCCACCACCGCCACCGGACACAGCCCCGAGCAAAAGCTGCTTCGCATCTAAAATATTTGTGAGTGTCAGAGAACACCACAGTCGACAAAATCAACCTGAATCCCTTTTCTGCGGTACGACTTAGATAAATTTTTGGAATGCACAACACTAACAATTGACTTACACTTATATCTGCTGACATAACTGGTCAGCAAAGCTGTTGAGCACCATGACAAATGCTATCGTAAAATGAATTCAGCGTCTTGGCTCTTGCGCTCGGCTTCTTATGTGAGAACTGTTGGGTTTTACCTGTAGCTTGGACGGATGCACGCGTGCATGAACCTCCCTGGACTGGAATTATGCAAGATATGCGTAGCACTATGTTCATTATCATTGCTTCTGCTCTTGTTGCGGCTCTTCTGCAAAAGTGCTGTGGGAAGATTGATGTTGGCGTATGCGTATGGTATTAGCGGCAACTTATATGCATTGTGAGGCTCACGTAGTCTTGCCTTTCACATTCCCCCCTATATGTACAATCTTCTCTTTCCCTGTGGTGTGCGTCTTGTACTTGTTTCCCGTGCTTCCTCTTGTACATGTCTAGTCCCAGTTTACTGTGGCTCCATGCGTGCTAAAGTATGACACGCAATTATGCGTCAATATCCCGTCACACCCGCTGGTCGCGATCTGAAGTGCAAGGCAAGCTTGCATCTGCAGTTCAAGGGTTTATTACTTCAACAAGTATCTGCCTAATTTTACTAAAAACGGCCGAAGTAAGTTTTGAAATTTTATTGCTGGGAAGAAGAAAACAGTATCCCGAATTACAGTAAATACATGGAGTTACGGTTAACTTGCTCATCGCTTTAAAATGTTTTTCACACAGTGTTTTCTCGAATTTCAGCGACTGTTCACGTAACTGGACAGTGTCCCAGCCGTTTGATATAAATTTTACATCATACGCTGGTGGGCTCTCTATGGTGTTGAACCTAAAACGCAGATATTCATGTGGACCTGAAAATATTCCTAACTTGAGTATTCGGAGATATGCTAAAGCCGAATCAAATTTTCTTGTTATTATGTTTAGTGCTTCATTATTGGCGTCAGAATTAACGAGTGACTTAAAGACAGCCCGAATTGCGCTAGTTCATAAGAGATATCGTCTTTTGGTATAAAATTACCGTCCCATTTATTAATCGTCATTACGCTTTAAACTCATTATAAAACACATTATAGCAAAAAGCGTAAACCACATTTTTAGAAAAGCTTTCATGTTGAACTAACTTTCAGCACGGCTTCGGAAGAGGATACTCGAATATCACACAGCTGGTCACTGCGGTTCATTACTTTCTGTTAACCCTTGACAAGAAAGGACAAATGCATATAATTTTCAATACTTACTTAAAGAATTCGATATGGTCCCGCGTGATAAATTAACGTTTAAACTTGAAAATCTAGGAATCTCTGAAATGTTTATTCCTTAAGTAGCTGCTTATTTGTCCAACCGGAAACAATTCGCTGAGATAAATGGGGGAAAATCAGGCTGCCTTCCAGACACATCATGGAGGGCCGGAGGGCAATGTCCTCGGCTCTGTTCTATTCGCGCTGCAATCGGAGTTTATTCAACCACGCGGCAGGTACATGAGAGTAAATTATATACCCGGTTTGGTGTAAAGGGAAAAAAGCTGCCTTTCACAGCTCGACTGGCCCCTCCAATCAGAAAATGACAAAACTAAAGAAAAACAAAATTACACGCAGCGGAAAGCGACGATATCAAAAGAAAAACATGCGTGTGGCCCATGACAGCAAATAATGAAATAAAACTCTGAAATACACACAATTTCTTTTTGCATATGAAGGGCATTCACAGCCATACACATTCAGCATCCTACTGTGGATTGTGCTGACGTGTAGCTTGCTTTGTGGAAATTGGGCAGCATAAAACACCCTTGTGAGCCTGTCTTCGGCAAAAGCTAATAACATGAGAAAAATGGTCCACAGATCCAGGATGACGCTTGAAATGTATGTTCACTTTTCCTTGTGTTCTCTGTTAGAAAATGCGAGAGAAAGAAAAGCGGCACAGTTACGACGCGACTGCGCAATTAAATCTGCGTCATCGGGATTCTTTCTAATGAATATGATGGCGACGCACATTTTAATATTGCCTTCCAACAAGAACGAAATGACCTGAAGGCTTCACTTCTGGGCAAAGTCACCAATACATGCCTCTGTCAATAACAGCTGTTGCTGCTGGAGGGGTAGATGCAGGTGGTGTCAGTTGTCGGCCTTAAGCGCTGATGTAAGAACAAGTTTGCTAATTATTAACGCTACTGTCTGATTCACAGGAGTTAAGATGACAAACTGAAATACATAGCACTTGTTGTAGACGCTATTCTTACACACGTCTTTTCTGTTTTGATTGTGCAGGACGCTTTGCTGCGGCAACCGCCTGGCCGGCGGTGATGCATACTTCTTGGGCCACCGAACAGTGGCTGACGTCTCGCTGAGATGAACTGTGCCCGCGCTTAAGCGCAGCCGGCACCCTGTTGCCCAAGATCCTCGTGAAGCTTGCCAGCCCCGAGAATGACGTGTGCTCTTGCAGCGACCACCTAGTGTTAGTGGCGCAGCGCGCCATGGCTGCAGTGCGGCAGATGTCAGTGCCACAGGCGGGGCTGGAGGCGGAGGAGCGGGCTCGGTCGCCATCGCGCGACGAGCGCCGCGGCTCATCCAGCCCCCGGCGCTCGGCCGTCATCCCGGAGAGCACAGTGGTCGTAGCCGAGCCGTTGAGCAAGAGTGCCTCACAGCCATCAAGCTTCAAAGTCAAGCTCACGCGTCGCGACACCTCCAACAAGCTCGTGGTAGACTCGACTGCCGTCAAAGCGACCACCAGCTCCTCGGACGGTGAAAGAGGCAAGCCGAAGCCCAACAAGGCTGCGGGATGGAAGACTTCCAAGTTTTTCAGCAAGACGATGTCTTCAGCCGAGCTTCTACGTGGCCTGAAGAAGCTCTCGGTGAACACCGCTACGACGAGCACCTCTGACGACCCGGACGCAAAACCCCCTTCAGGAGGTAAGGTCAAGTTTACGATGAAAAAACGCAACTCGTCCAGTGACTCGGCCGTCAACAAAGACCGCTCACCAGAGGGGCTGCGCAGCGGAGAGGGGTCGAGGAAGTCTTCCCGAGAGTCTTCGGACGGTTCGCCCAACGTGTCCCCGCGAACGAGCATCGACGAAGGAATTGTCTGCAAGAAGGAAGACATCCTCTCTCTCATTCATCACAACACAAAAAAGAAGTCGTCTATTGGCTCCGTCGCAGTACCGATCGCCGGTGCCACTTCTCCCAAGAAGCTAGCACTTCGAACGACGCGTTCGGCCACCATTGACCCCTCAGGCATGGCCACCGACCCTTATGAGCCGACGGCCGAAAATATCCCCAGGATCGTGTCGACACCGCCAGCGCCCCGCAGGGGATCCACCACCCTCGAGCGCAGTACCAGTGAGGAGGCCAAACCAAGCAAGTCAAAGCGCAACAGTCTGTCTGGCAAAGGCGCGCCCCAAAGGTCCCTGGAGGATGCGCCGTCCTCACCAGCGGATGAGCCAAGCGTCCGCAAGTCTAAGCGGAAGCAGTCAGGCGAAGCTGTTCGCGAGGTCAAGAAGGAGACTCCCGAAGAGAGCGCCAAGGAACCGCCGAAAAAAGACGAGTCTCAGGTCAAGTGGGACGAGGGCAACGTTGTAGATGCCATGCTTCTTGGGGACGCCATTGAGGCATTTCTCAGGGGCTCCATGGGCGGCACTTCGGCTGCTATGCCTGCAACGCCCAAGAGGGTCTCTTTCAAAAAAACGTGAAACGTTTTCTTTCCTTCACGTGTCGGACATGATGGCGTGCCAAAGGAGAACATATCGTTTTTAACCGCTCGGGGCTGGAACATTGACATTTTAATGGTCGTTGGGGATGAGCAAGCTGTATCTAAAAGGAAACTTGGCGACGCGTTCTGCGATTACCATGAAAGAACATAAAAGAACACAAATTGGTGTATTTCCAATGTTACGGTTCGCTCAGTGCAGCTACTCAGCATTTTCCTGTAAATGATTCAAGCTGGGCATTTGAACTGTCACGTAAGCTTGTCATCGTTGTTGTTGTCGTTGTTTTTGTTTTTGTTTTGCATATAGATGTATGGAAGCTGTGTGTTCTTACTTCATATATCTAAGTGCCATGGCCACGGGTAACGTATGCTCGACAGAGTGTGTAATGGCATTCAGCAGACCAGCCATGGTTGGGATCGTCTCAAGTAAGTCCATCCTGCTCAGACTTAAAAACAATCGACAAATGATGCTATTGACCTCAGCCGATTGTAGTCACCTCAACTGCCGTGTGCCGCTCCTTGTTGTTCTGTACAACCACGTAGTTCGCACATCACCCTATATAGTAACAGCACCAGTAAATGTTATACGTCATCATGCACTCTTCACTCTTTCCAACTTATTTTCGTTCTTTTTCATTGTTTCGTGACCAGTGCCGACCGAGAAACGAGGCCATTTGAATTGTCCTTGTGGACAGATTACGTTGCACCTATTTCATCCAGTAGAAGACTTCAGCGTGCCTATCGCCCATACAGAAAACCCTGAGTATCCTAAAACCTCACCCTTAGTGACCTCAAAAATTCGCTGTTTGCTGACTTAAGTGGTCTTACTGTGATTCCTATCGCATTTTGAAAGCAGCACCGAGGTAACCGCACTGAATGTAGCACATGGTGCGCGATGTAGCGCTGTGTTACCAGTGCTGTTCTTTGCTATGTGAGTGTTTAGCCATTGGAAATATATATAAGAGTCACGCGTGTTGATAAAAAAGACTGAATAAATGCTCAAAGTTGTATTTGATATGCGTCGGGTGTGTGTTCGTGTTATAAGGCCACTAAAAGTTCTACATGGTGCCTCTTTTTGAACTAACCGCCCAACAACCAAGCGGCACAAACATATAGCATGAAGGCTATCATGGAAACTGTGGCACGAATTCTGGCAGACCATGCTTTCGCGGCAGCGCAAGAAGGCTGAAAACAGAGTAATCGATTTCGTCGGCGATTTTAGCGGTGCACGCTACTCGTGAGATCGTCGCCATCATTAGGTGAAGATTCTTGGTGCTACAAGAAAACGACTAACTGTGTTAGTTTAGGACAGACCAGCCTACTACAACGCAGTTTGCAACTGCCTATTTCTATTTATTGTTCACGCGTGATATGCAACTTTGGTCAAAATACGAACTAAGTTACCTTCAAGGAAACCACCGTAATTCTCATACTAATGCGATAGCGTTAAGGAGCTCGTTTCACAGAAATGGACACTGCGCAACTGCACTTGCAGTAGGCATTCTAGGATAGCTTGAAACGGCCAATGTTAAGCGCGCAAACGCTCCTTTCCTTGCGGCACGATTGATGCATGCACAAGGAATTGAAGCGAGGTTAGCAATTGATAAGGCGATATGCTAACGGGGCCCGATTACGCTATCGCGTTCTGCTCTTGAAGGCGAACCTCAAGCGTCCTCCAAGTTTTTAAAGACACTATAGCGAATCAGCAATGTAATCACCTATGAATCGTTCGAAGAAATACTAACCATAATGTGCTGTAATAAACAGGCCCATATTGCGTTCCCTGTAAAACTTCCGAGAGCCACGTCTGGACAAAAAAGTATACTAAAACGGTATTTATATTCCTCGATCGTGAAGAGAATAGAGGATGTATCCACTGAAATTATGTAAAAACATTGTACATTTATATGCTGGTTGTTACAGGCTTATTTACACAGTGACAATTTGATACGGATTGTCACGCATTTACTTCGTGTGCGCCTTGCATACAGAAGCGACGACTAAAAGCTACCGTTGGAACGCGTCTCCAGTAAAGTATGCGGCGATGCAGATAACCCTGAGTTATCTGAAACTCTCGCGATTAACCCCCCGTTCCTCAGTCCAAATGGTACAGGGCAATGAACGAAATTTATCATGAAGAAGACGCGTTGCGTCATGCTGTGCGACAGAGGGTGCCAAGAAGGAGAAAAATTTGGTTACATAAGCCAAGCTCTACCTCAGTCACTCGGTGCCATAAAGATTTTTTTCTCCTGTTTATTCGTCATTTTTTCACACTTTTGTGCGAAAATAGAGCTAGATATCCGATGACTTCATTGATTCCGTCATCTGAACGCGCAATCAAAAAAGTCAGTTTCGCCGCAAGGGCGAAGCAATGAATGCGATAGCAAGAAGCTAATGCTATACGAAGTGAGGCTCGCCAATGGTTACTCTCAGTTTGAACAGCGCTCCTGTTGCAAAGGCGGCCGAAGCAGCGAAGGCAACTAGCGTGCTTCTAGTGTCGAGCTGTGACACTTGATAGTTCGCGCTCATCGTCTGTTTGTTCGTTTAGCGGCGTCCCTTGAGCTCGAGTGACTTTCGTACGCTCCGTAACATGAGCGCGGACACCACGGTGAAAGCTTGAAACAACCCTCTTCCCCTCACCACCAGAAAACCGCGAGAGCAGACAGTGGAAGGGCAAGGTTCTCCTTGCGCAAATATAAGAAGAAGCGAGCGAGCTCGCCGACGACTTTTAAATGCGCCCGTCGTGCTCCTAGCGCCATCTCGCTAGTAATGAAGAAACGCTTATAAGCGCCGGCCGTCTCTGAGACCGTCCAGCGGTAAAGGGTGTGTATATAACGCTCGCGGTTAGCTATGTGGATTTTTTTTTAATATCTGGGGTTTAACGTCACAAAACCACGATATGATTATGAGAGACGCCGTAGTGGAGAGCTCCGGAAATTTCGACCACCTGGGGTTCTTTAACGTGCACCTAAATCTAAGCACACGGGCCTCAAACATTTTCGTCTCCATCGAAAATGCAGCCGCCGCGGCCGGGATTCGATCCCGCGACCTTCGGGTCAGCAGTCGAGCGCCATAACCACTAGACCATCGTGGCGGGGCCCAGATGAGCTAGGTGGAGGATCTGCGTTTCGTGGCGTAGCGGTTAGCGCCACTCGCTGCGGAGTAAGAGGTCCCTGGTTCGACTCCGCGCTTTGGAAGCATTTTTCTGAATTATTTTTCTTTGGGGCTTTTATATATATATACATACTTATACATATACGGTGCATGACGGCGACGGCAAAATTCAGCCGAGACTGTCCATATAATTGCTATCGCAATAAAACAGAACGTTCTCGCCCTTCATGTTCTAAAAGGGGTTCAGTCACACCCCTAAATTAGCGCCGAAGATGTGACATGCAACGTCGGCAATGCTTAAGAACGTGGCTTCTTTGGTACATCTAGCTTCAATCTGCGACCGACTTGCGCTTTCTTCTTCCTCGTTCAACTTCGCAATTAAGATCACCGATGTCGCGCGACGCAGAGCGACTGGCGATCAAGGAGCCGTTCACGGCGATCGATGTCCTGCACGCCTCTTACATATCACGTCGCCGCACCGAAATGTCGTGATATGGGGCCGGGGTTGCCGTTGGATAGATTTTATTGCGATAGCAATTATATGGATAGTCTCGACGGGTCTTTGCAGTCGCCGTTGCCGTCGTCGTCCTGTCCCTCCCGTATGAAGTCCAAATTGATAAGATCCCCCACGCATTTTATGTTCTACCGCGGGTAACAGCGCGCGAGCGGGGGTGACGAACGCGGCCGAAACAGAGATCAAATGAGACGGCTCATTTCCGTCGCTCGGAGGGTGCATGCAATAACAACACCCCGCTCGGGAGCCTGCCGTCGAAGGACAGGAAACGCCCCGCTCGTCTTTAACGACAATGAAAAGACGCGAGGTGGGGTGGCGGGGGGGGGGGAGGAGGTTGTCGCGCGAGCAGCCACTTTGAACTTTGAATCTAAGGGCGCGGTCGCGATCGCTCGCGCGCGCAATCTCGACAGCCATCACAGCGGGCGGCTCGTATACCCTTCTACGTGCTGCGCTCTCAACGCGAAGTGGCTAAGCTGAGAGCATCTTTCCCAGGAGCGGCCGTTTACACCAGCGTTCTGTAGTTACGCGAGATCGGATACAAAACAGCTGCCAGCCTCACTTCGTATAACACTACAATTTGTTGCTATCGCATTCATTGCTTCGTCCTTGCGGTGAAACTGTGACTTTTTAAAGGAGCCAGAATTTTAGCTAAAGGTAGCCAAAGTAGCCATTCCATTAAATTTTATCAATTCAAATAGAACAAAAGCGGTATTATGAGTAGAATATTTATTATCGAACTATAAATAATACTGTTTTGAATAAACGAGACCATTACATAAGAACACAATTTGTTTTTTATCTTGCGTGGCCTTCAAGCCACAGATAAGTTGCAAGCAAATCAATCAGTCATAATAAATGCAGTGCGCCTGCATACAGCTTATGTAGGATAGATAGGGTCCTTGCCAAATACCGTTCAGCAAAGCTTCAACTTGGGCTAGTTAATACGGCATTCTAATGTAGTTGCGCTGAGCAAAATGCACGAAGGACACACGAAAAGCGAGGACAGTACAAGTGGCACGCACCACTTGTACTGTCCTCGTTTTTCGGTTGTCCTTCGTGCATTTTCTCGGCGCAACCGCATTAGAGTGCCAGATACGGAGAAATTTTGGATCATTCCAGCCAACAAGTCAATGGAACCCTAAACGTTGAAGCAGTTTCATATAGTACCAGTCCAGCTTCAGATAGTGAAATCTGGTTAAAGACGAACAGCTCAGCTTCATTTTTCGATCTTTGTTTTTGTCAAGCTCACACGAGAACGCGCGCTGCGCATCAGAATTAGAAACTTGCGGGTAGCATCAGCATAGATGGCGGGTAGCGTGAGCAGCGTTAGAGGGCTTATTTAGGCCGGTTGGTAGGTACGTACGTGTCCATAGAAAACGAGAAGAAGCGTCAGGACAGAGACAGCACTTAGTCCGTCCGGTTGTCCTATCGTTCGCGCTGCTTCCCGTTTTCTGTGAGCAGTGTGTAAGCCACACGTTTGCCAACATGCATGCAATTTCTACACTGTATTATATTTGCAAGCGCGCCAGGCGTTGCGATGGGATGCCTCGATGTGCACCAGCCTGTCGGTGTGTGGGGGGAGAGGGGGGGGGGGGGGATCGCGCACGCGGATCAGCTGACACGACAGAAAAATACGAAACATTATTTTATCTGCAAATAATATGCAATATGGCCATTTACTGCACCAACACACAAGTTAAAGAATAACCACAAAGCCGCCACGGAGCCGACCTCACACAGACGGGGTAGTAAAGCAGCCAATCTGGCGCAATGTAGCCACCAACGGCAACCCTGTAGGGCTGCCGTTGACTCACGTCTAATCGCATCGACATCGCTACGCAAAATAGGCGTATACAGATTCTTACTCCGGAGCCGCTCAACGGTTATTCAACTGCATTCGTGCGACGAACTAAAGTGTCATAGATTCGCCCAAACAGCGAATCATTAGTACCAATGGCAATTCATTGGGCAACTACACAGGTAAGACATACAATTTAACAGGGCATGTTGCTGAGCTAGTTGGTTCATTGCTTGAGGGGAAAAAAAATCACAGTTTCGCCGCAAGCGCGAAACAATGAATGCGATAGCAGCAAATTGGAGTCGTACGCAGAAAGGCTAGCAGATCAACACTTGCAGCGCGCTGCTCAAACACAAAGGACGCTCAAAAATAAAACAGATGTATACACAGGACGAGCGCGAACTAGCAACTGTCACAGTTGTTAGTTGGCGCTCTTCTATAGCTAACAGCTCACTCCTTTCGCGAACACGGCCACTGCAGCGAGCAAAGTGATCTTCGTGCGGTATATAGCTTCAACACAAACTTTGCGCTGAAAGCGCAACACGTATACCTCCCTCCTCAAAAGATACGCGCGCGAATACGTGCGACTACGCCCTGTAGGTTAAATTGCAGGGCGGAGGCGCGCATTCCAACTCCGGCGAAAGACGAGCGGGGCGACGACCTTTAAAGCGCGCCCTTTGCGCCATCTCGCGAGTGATAGTGAACAATTCTCTGCCACGCCTCAGAGATCTGCCTACCGCAGGTTGGTAAATGGTGTATATAAAAATTACACCATTTCCCCCTAAAGGGGACCATGAGGCGATGCGAAGCCGGAGCACTTGCATGATCGCGTTCCGTTGGCATTCTTTGGGCATGCTACCGACCTCGCGTCGTGGAACGCGAAGAGGAACGCCACGCGCGTCTTGTCTTCCCTCTAGCCTGGCCGTTAATTCTCACAGGGCGACCGGGGAACGCAGTCGGCAGGCGTGCGAGAGGGGGGCAGCGTAGGAGAGGAGAGAGAGAGGGGGAGGGGACGCGCATGCGCTGGTGCTCATCGCGGCGTTGCGCAGGAGAGAATTTCGGCATGTCTAGCCCGCGTTCAGAGGAAGAGTGGAGAGGGGAAGTGGAGAGGAGGAGGGGAGAGGGTATGCGCATGCGCAGTAAGGGTGGTCACGCCGCACACCACCACCACCACCACCACCTAATAATAATAATATCTGGGGTTTAACGTCCCAAAACCACGATATGATTATGAGAGACGCCGTAGTGGAGGGCTCCGGAAAATTCGACCACCTGGGGTTCTTTAACGTGCACCTAAATCTAAGTACACGGGCCTCAAACATTTTCGCCTCCACCGAAAATGCAGCCGCCGCGGCCGGGATTCGATCCCGCGACCTTCGGGTCAGCAGTCGAGCGCCATAACCACTAGACCACCGTGGCGGGGCCACCACCACCACCGGATTGAACTCCGCCATAAGATACTTCGCATCTAATAGCACGCCTCAGAACGTATGCTGCGTGGCGGAGTTGTTTAAAGTGTCGTGTTGCGGAGCGAGGAGTCGCAGGTTCGAATCCCTAGTCGCGCTCTTCGGAAAAATCTTCTTCTGAACTAGTTTTCTTTGTGGGCTTTATCTATACAGAAGGGCACGGCGACGCCGACGGCAAAAGCCTGCCGAGTGTGTCCATATAATTGCTGTCGCAGTATTAGGTGCGGCGCTAGGACGGGCACAAAGACACGAACCGACATCCACTTTGTACCCGTCCTGTTAGCGCCGTACCTATTTTCCTCGCACAAGGTAAGGTTCGTAGTTTTTATCGCCTGTATATATCATTGCGATAATCTTGTAGGGACACTCCAACCGCAAATTTGCCATCACCGTTGCCGTAATGTTCATGTGCGATAAGATACTGTCTAGCCCTGTGTGCGGTGCGCTGAGAGATCCGCACCGTCTCCGCACCGTCTCCACCCGCCGACGACAGGGAGATTGAGGTGAGTGCGTGTGTGGAGGGAAGATATGAGCTCGCGCGGGCAAAGTGAGGGGGGATTTGCGAACATAACGGGAGAACAGCGCAAAATACGTGACAGTGAAGCACACACTGCCCCGTATTTTGCGCTCTTCTGCCACAATGTTCATGAACCAACTAGCCCACCTAAGAACCCTGGTGATTTGTGGTGTGCGCCATAGCGGAAGGAAAAGAAAAGCGCCTGGTAAGGGGAAGGAGGGGGGGAGCGTAGGTAAGTGTGCGCCTCATCCTCAGCGCGGCGGGAGCGGCGCGGACGTGGCTGCGCGCAACGACGGTAGTAAAAGGGTCGTAAAAGGCGCCGATGGGTACAAAGGATGATCGAGCCGAGATGGCCGGTCGCTTCGCCTGCGCCGTCTCCGCGTTCCGAAATTTATTTATTCTGGGAGGACGCGCCATTTCAGAGAAGCGAGAAGCAACGCGATTCGTTTGCTCACTGCTGTGTATGCTGTTCATCCCACCAGCGTTGTGAAAGCCAATGTTCGTGGTCATCAGGCGTCATGTGTTCATGTTTGCCTGTGGGCGCATGACGCAATGTTCGTTAGATTAATTGGTAAGTGAATGTTTACCCCAGTATATAGGGGCTGCCCTGATTATGAGCATCACTTTTTGTACGTATTTGTCAAATGAATTGCAATATCTAGCAGTGCTTCGCTTTCGACTGAAACTGTGACACTGGCAATAAACTTTTGCTTACTTATGAAATTAATGAGGCATGGTGGCACGCGTGCACGAGCAAAGATGAAAAGAACTCACTCGCTGAGCGCGAACACTCACTGCCATAAATCTATGCTAAAGCTAAGTAACGGGCGTTTAAGTAAATTTAAATGTGAAATATAATTAACCAAAACAAACAGCTTCGTTGCACTTCTATTTTTACATAGTGGAAGAGCTCTGAATCTTGTCTTATTAGCTGGCGCAACTAGATGTTGACGCTTTGCTCATCACTTCGTTCTTATAATAACGTAAGGCAATAAAGCAAAGATAGGCAAAGGAAACATGGCTTGGCACTGTCTACAATGTTCGAGTCTGAGACAGTAACTGCGAACGTACTATGTGGCGAGGAGTTATGGAGTCGCCATCTATCGGAAGTGCTTCGCTTGCATAGTAAGAGGGATAATGCGGCGTGTTCCTCACAGGTTTGCCTGGCGGCGCTCAACGAAAACACCTCGCGAGAGCCCTCCTGGACATTTCTGTAAATACTCTTGAAACGAGGGAAGTTTGTTTTACTGTCAAAATAATAATCTTGGGGAAAAGAAAGCAGGGAATTGTTTGCAGGCTCTGCCTATTTACGGAATGCGTATAGTGGGCGCACGTTGCGCGCGTTCGCCGCGATGTTGTATCCCTAAACCTACGATGCGGGAAAGGTAGGTAATCGCTGCGAGCGAACTATGTGACATACACTCTTACAATGGGGCTGTCTGTATAGCTGATTCGAGCATAGCAGAATAAGCTTGAATTCCGCGCGGCCGCAGCATGTGAATATTTTACTGTACACAAGCAAACCGTCGTTGCGTGGACGCTATCAAAGCTGTCGGAAATAACTGCGTTAAAAGTTTAGAGGTTTCGGTACCTACGGCGACTTGTGTGCGTCAGGAATGTTATTAGTGGCCCTGATACCGAGTGATGCTCTAGTTTCTCCTCCAAGCATATCCGGCCGATAACTTACTTCCAGTTTTACAAATATTCATAAAAACTCGCAATATAAATCGATGGTTCTAGTTCAGGCTAACAGTTATATTGAATACATATGATATCGCATCATAACTTTACTTCAGATAAGGGTCAATTAACTGTCAGGATAATTAATAAAACTTGATTGAGTGCACTGAAACATTGTGAGCAGCTAGAATTGTTGCGGCACCTGGCGAAGTAGACTCAACCAAGCGCTTCATTCTAGGCTGTCTCTGAGATATGCTTCGGCGAACTGCTATGAAATTGATGCTTCTAGTTCAAGTTAAGAGTTATACTTTAAGGCGAAATCCTCAGATGCCTCACCAAACAAACATTGGGGGCAAGATCAATACATCGACTGTGAAGAAAAGAAGAGGATGGCTCAGAATTATGATGTTGAACGGCGCAAATGACAAGGGATGGTTGAAAAGAAAACAGGACAGGCGCCGACTCGCAACTGTTTAATCGCATACATACACGCTCAAAGTTAATCACAAGTTTACCAACACAGTCAGTGCGAGTGCCACTCTGCGATCCCTGTGCCTTGCATTAGGGTCGCTTTACTTCCTCCGGTAATACAGTATATGCTATCCGGTAATCCGCTACACCATTGCGTACAGCGGGCTACCGGACAGGCTAAAAACGCTGTTATATCCGCGACTGTCCTAGTCTAGTCGGCGTGCCCTCTCTGCGAAAAGTGTCGAAAGTGGGCCAATTTTGGTGACAGTATAAAGCACGTCACGCGGCAACGTCACGTACAACCTAAGAAAAAATGTAAGCCCCGCCCACAGGCATCGCTGTGCCTACCCCAGAAAATTTGCATAAGTGCTTCATCCAACAGCGCTTAAGCATTTTTGTGACGTCAAGCGCTTCTCGAGTGTTTAAAATAGTTGACTTTTCCCATACAGACACATCTTGTGTTGCTGGTTTTAGGTCTGCAATTCGAACATCCTGGCAAACTTAGTCAGGGATTCTAGCATCACTGCTCAGCCAACGTAATGTTCTAGGCAGTAACGACGAACCTTTAGCTCTTAATATGCGTAGTATTTACATTAGCCGAGAAAAAGTACTTACGGTTCGAGCGGAAACCTGCTAGCACGACTGTCTTTCACAGGTGAAGGTGAAGGGCAGGCGCGCCGCGGTTCTGTGGGCGGCGCTTAGACTTTTTGTTAGGTTGTAACCGACTATAGGTTTCTTGCCTGCAGATACGTAATCGCTATGGCAAGCAATTGTGCAGGATATGAATGTCATGCCCTATATAACAGTTGCGCATTAAGTGGCTTTAGCCTGACTTTTTCTTTCGCCAGCGTTCTCACTTCAATATTAACACCTCCCCCCCCCCCCTTTCCATCACGCGGGTAGACGCCGCATGGACGCCGCCCGTCTTAAGTTGTCCCGTACAAGATTTAGGTCTTATAAACAAAATGTTGCAGAGGCGCTTAAGTTTCTCTTAAGTATCCTTACGTGCACTGAATGCGAAAGCCGCGCACGAAGCAGATTGGCGCGGTTGGCGAAGCCGCGGTGCATCTGAGCACGACGTGTCCGGGCGTGTTGACTATATAATGTCGATACTATATTGACGTCCATGTCACGTGACATTGACCCATGAAGTCATCGGTTGGTGGTGTGACCTTGCAAATTAAGGTAATTTTTTGGTCACGTGACCGTGTCACATGACGTAATCGCTTGGTCATGTGCACCAATTTGGCAAAGACAATTTCGAACGTGGAACAAGACAATTCTGTTCGTGGGCTAGTTTGGTCTTGAGCGTGGGTCAACTCAAAATTCAAATTGGGCTAAGTCAATTTCGGTGGTGGGCCATCCAAATTTAGGGTGTGGGCTAAGTCAACCTTGTTAGTGGGCCAGGTCGGTTTAGAACATGGGTGAACTCAATTTTCGAATTCGGGAAAGTCAGTTTTGAGATTTGGACACCCAAATTGCCAGAGCCACTCGTAGCCATGGCGGCAAATGTGGCACATTCCTTTTGGCTAGCACTCTCAGGATGACACGCACAGAAACATGCAGTAAAGCGGACGTGGGAACATACGCCACCGTAGCACCATTGATAGAACATTAGACGCTTAATACAAGGTTGTTGGATCGGTTCCTAACGGCGGCGAGTTAATTTTTTTATTATTTTAATTCATTTCCATTTACGTCATAATTACTACTCTACAATTAAAAACCTACGAATAATATCCCCCATGTTTTCCTTAGCTAATTATTATATGTTGGCTTCATGAGGCTTTGCCTTACAAATAATCAAGCCCTATGATGCATTCCCCTTCGTTTGTAGCCAGGGCACTGTTAGAGGGGTACTGACACGAAAATTTTCAGTTCTAGTTTTCTTGCGTTAAATGAAAGGCCAAGCCATCAAGAGCCTAGGAAATGTACTGCTACGCGTGAGTGAACCCTGAAAAAGTAATTACAGTATGTTTTAAAAGCTAGTTTCGGTTCCTACTGTACCCTGACGTCGCTACATGGTATGAGCTTCTCGTCACATGCTTGCGCGAGATATCGTGACGTTTCCACGGCTGTTCCGCACCGTGGCTCCATTGGTGACGCAGAAGCGGCCATTTTGGAAGTTTTGGTAGCTGACGTCATCAAAACTAGCCAGACTGCTGCGTGAAATTACCAGAATTATTATTGTAGCCTGACGTCAAGCTAGTGTCGACCTCGGTAGGTGCGGCGTGGGAAAGTTTACGTTAATATCAAAATAAAATATCTTATCAGCATTTGCTGAGCTTCACAGGGGCTCAGAGCCGTCTCTTTGTACAGGAGATTTGTATGGCACAGTAAACTTGCCTTCGATAAATGGTGTCAGTATCCCTTTAAATGACGGTACGGATACTCTCAGTTTTGATGACAAGATTGGGTACGCAATTCTAATTTATAGTCTGTAAAAGGAAACATCGTGGTTTAGCGCTAAAGAAAGACAGACACATGTGGAGAGACAGGACAGGCGCTACTAACAACTGGTTTATTGGCAAGGGTTGCAATGGAATAAATACCACACTGGTGCGCAGACGTGACGAACGCGTAACAAGACGTCACCATTATCAGGCTACAGGCATGTGGCCATCAAAAAGCCTAATCCATTTCTATACAAGCAGATAGTGTGTCGCTAACACAGTTAGTACCTTTTTCTTTATATGATACGCCTCCCAGAGTTCGCGGGCTGATTTGTTCCAGCTTCTCCTAGAAAGTCTTAGCCTCCGAAATATCGCTCACACATGCATTTCGGCCAGTGGGAC